>NW_028181403.1:0-67500 GCF_964211825.1 Aythya ferina | reverse complement strand
AAAAAGCACAGATCCAATCCCAAAACCAGCCTAAACCTACCTGATGTTCTCCAAAACCCACAAATTTACCCTTTTCCACCATGATGACCATGGAAAACCCAACGAAACCCAATGGAGACAAAAAACATGTCAAAAAAAAAAAAAAAAAAAAGAACAGGATCTCCCCCAAAAACAGAAGAAAAACCCAAATGCCATAGATCCACCCCAAAAGTCCCCCTAA
This sequence comes from Aythya ferina, assembly GCF_964211825.1. NCBI lineage: Eukaryota > Metazoa > Chordata > Aves > Anseriformes > Anatidae > Aythya > Aythya ferina. The sequence continues at coordinate 67,280 of NW_028181403.1, read as the reverse complement.
GCCTACCTGATGTTCTCCAAAACCCACAATTTACCCTTTTTCACCATGATGACCAACGAGAACCCAACAAAACCCAACGGACAACACCAAAACACGTCAAAAACACCCCAAAAAAGAACAGGATCACCCCAAAAAACAGAAGAAAACCCCAAATACCATGAATCCACCCAAAAAGTCCCCCTAAACCTACCTGAAGTTCTCCAAAACCCACAATTTACCCTTTTCCACCAAGATGCCAACAGAAAACCCAACAAAACCCAACAGAGACATCAAAACATGTCAAAAACACCCCAAAAAAGAACGGGATAACCCCCAAAACTGGACGAAAATTCCCCAAAAGCATGGATCCAATCCCAAAACCACCCTAAACCTACCTGATCTTCTCCAAATCCCAAAGTCCACTCCCAAGCACCATAAAACCCATTAGGAACTCAACAAAACGCAACAGAAACCCCAAAACACCTCAAAAACACCCCAAAAGCAAACCGGATCAGAAGAAAATACGTGATTTAACCCCAAGAAAACCCTTAAACCTACCTGATCTTCTCCAAATCCCAAAATCCACTCCCACCCACCATAAAACCCATTAGGAACTCAACAAAACGCAACGGAAACCCCAAAACACGTCAAAAACACCCCAAAAAAGAACTGGATCAGAAGAAAAAAAAAAACAAAACTATGCATTTCCCTCCCAAATCACCCTAAACTCACCTGATCTTCTTCAAAACCCACAATCCACTCCCATTTAGCTTAACGACCAACGAGAACCCAACAAAACCCAACGGAGACCCCAAAAACGTCAAAAACACCCCAAAAAAGAACTGGTTCAACCCCAACAACGAAAGAAAACCCCAAAAGCCATAGATCCACACCAAAAATCCCCCTAAACCAACCTGAAGTTCTCCAAAACCCACAATTTACACTTTTCCACATTGATGACCATGGAAAACCCAACGAAACCCAACGGAGACCACAAAACACGTCAAAAAAAAAAAAAAAAAGAAAGGGATCACCCCCAAAATTGGAAGAAAATCCTTCAAAATCATAGATCCACCCCAAAACCACCCTAAACCTACCTGATGATCTCCAAAACCCACAATTTACAATTTTCCACCACCATGACCATGGAAAACCCAACGAAACCCAACGGAGACCCCAAAAGAAGTCAAAAACACCCAAAACAAGAACGCGATAAACCCTAAAAACGAAAGAAAACCCCAAAAGCCATAGATCCACACCAAAAGTCCCCCTAAACCTACCTGATGTTCTCCAAAAGCCACAATTTACACTTTTTCACCAGGATGACCAACATGAACCAAACGAAAACCCAAAACGAGACACCAAAACACGTCAAAAACACCCCAAAAATAAAGGGATCACCCATAAACTGGAAGAAAATCCCCAAAAAGCACGGATCCAATCCCAAAACCACCCTAAACCTACCTGATGTTCTCCAAAACCCACAATTTACCATTTTCCACCACGATGACCAACGAGTACACAACAAAACCCAACGGAGACCCCCAAACACCTCAAAAACTTCCCAAAAAAGAACGGGACCACCCCAAGAAACAGAAGAAAACACCAAAAAACATGACTCTGCCCCAAAAGTCCCCCTAAACCTACCTGATGTTCTCCAAAAGCCACAATTTACACTTTTTCACCATGATGACCAACAAGAACCCAACTAAAACCCAACGGAGACCCCAAAACACGTCATAAACACCCCAAAAAAGAACAGGATCACCCAAAAAAAAACAGAAGAAAAGACCAAATACCATGAATCCACCCCAAAATTCCCCGAAACCTACCTGAAGTTCTCCAAAACCCACAATTTACAATTTTCCACCACCATGACCACATAAAACCCAAGGAATACCAACGGAGACCCCAAAACACGTCAAAAACACCCCAAAAAAGAACGGGATCACCCCCAAAAACAAAAGAAAATCCCCCAAAACCATAGATCCAATCCCAAAACCAACCTAAACCTACCTGATGTTCTCCAAAACCAACAATTTACCCTTTTCCACCATGATGACCACGGAAAACGCAACGAAACCCAATGGAGACCCCAAAACACGTCAAAAACACCCCCAAAATGAATTGGATCACCCCCCCCCAAAAAAAAAAAAAAAAAAAAAAAAAAAAACAGAAGAAAACCCCATATATCATGAATCCACCCCAAAAGTCCCCCTAAACCTACCTGATGTTCTCCAAAACCCACAATTTACACTTTTCCACCATGATGACAATGGAAAACCCAACGAAACCCAACGAAGAACCCAAAACACGTCAGAAACACCCCAAAAATGAATTCGATCACCCCAAAACTGGAACAAAATCCCCCAAAACCATAGATCCAATCCCAAAACCAACCTAAACCTACCTGATGTTCTCCAAAACCCACAATTTACACTTTTCCACCATGATGACCACGGAAAACCCAACGAAACCCAACGGAGACCACAAAACACGTCAAAAACACGCCGAAAACCAACTGGATCACTAGAAAAAACAGAAGAAAACCCCAAATACCATGAATCTGCCCCAAAAGTCCTCATAAACCTACCTGATGTTCTCCAAAACCCACAATTTACACTTTTCCACCATGATGACCACGGAAAACACAACGAAACCCAACGGAGAACCCAAAACACGTCAAAAACACCCCAAACAAGAACAGGATCACCCCCAAAACCAAAGAAAACCCCAAAAAGCACGGATCCAATCCCAAAACCACTCTAAACGTACCTGATGTTCTCCAAATCCAAATGTCCACTCCCAACCACCATAAAACCCATTAGGAACTCAACGAAACCCAACGGAAACCCCAAAACACGTCAAAAACACCCCAAAAAAGAACTGAATCAGAAGAAAAAACACCAAAAACTATGAATTTCCCCGCAAAACCACCCTAAACTCACCTGATCTTCTTCAAAACCCACAATCCACTCCCATTTCCCTTAAGGACCAACTAAAACCCAACGGAGACCCCAAAACAAGTCAAAAACACCCCAAACAAGAACAGGATAACCCCTAAAAAAGAAAGAAAACCCCCAAAAAACATAGATCCACCCCAAAACCACACTAAACCTACCTGATGTTCTCCAAATCCCAAAGTCCACTCCCAACAAACTTAAAACACATTAGGAAATCAACAAAACACAACGGAAACCCCAAAACACATCAAAAACACCACAAAAAAAAGCGGGATCACCCCCAAAACTGGAAGAAAACCCTAAAAGCCGTTGATCCACCCCAAAAGTCCCCCTAAACCTACCTGATGTTCTCCAATACCCACAATTTACCCGTTTTCACCATGATGAACAACAAGAACCCAACAAAAACCAACGGAGACCCCAAAACACATCAAAAACACCCCAAAAAAGAACTGGATCAGAAGAAAAAAAAACAAAACTATGCATTTCCCTCCCAAATCACCCTAAACTCACCTGATCTTCTTCAAAACCCACAATCCACTCCCATTTAGCTTAACGACCAACGAGAACCCAACAAAACCCAACGGAGACCCCAAAAACGTCAAAAACACCCCAAAAAAGAACTGGTTCAACCCCAACAACGAAAGAAAACCCCAAAAGCCATAGATCCACACCAAAAATCCCCCTAAACCAACCTGAAGTTCTCCAAAACCCACAATTTACACTTTTCCACATTGATGACCATGGAAAACCCAACGAAACCCAACGGAGACCACAAAACACGTCAAAAAAAAAAAAAAAAAAAAAAAAAAAGAAAGGGATCACCCCCAAAATTGGAAGAAAATCCTTCAAAATCATAGATCCACCCCAAAACCACCCTAAACCTACCTGATGTTCTCCAAAACCCACAATTTACAATTTTCCAACATGATGACCATGGAAAACCCAACGAAACCCAACGGAGACCCCAAAAGAAGTCAAAAACACCCAAAACAAGAACGGGATAAACCCTAAAAACGAAAGAAAACCCCAAAAGCCATAGATCCACACCAAAAGTCCCCCTAAACCTACCTGATGTTCTCCAAAAGCCACAATTTACACTTTTTCACCAGGATGACCAACATGAACCAAACGAAAACCCAAAACGAGACACCAAAACACGTCAAAAACACCCCAAAAATAAAGGGATCACCCATAAACTGGAAGAAAATCCCCAAAAAGCACGGATCCAATCCCAAAACCACCCTAAACCTACCTGATGTTCTCCAAAACCCACAATTTACCATTTTCCACCACGATGACCAACGAGTACACAACAAAACCCAACGGAGACCCCCAAACACCTCAAAAACTTCCCAAAAAAGAACGGGACCACCCCAAGAAACAGAAGAAAACACCAAAAAACATGACTCTGCCCCAAAAGTCCCCCTAAACCTACCTGATGTTCTCCAAAACCCACAATTTACACTTTTTCACCATGATGACCAACAAGAACCCAACTAAAACCCAACGGAGACCCCAAAACACGTCATAAACACCCCAAAAAAGAACAGGATCACCCCAAAAAAAACAGAAGAAAAGACCAAATACCATGAATCCACCCCAAAATTCCCCGAAACCTACCTGAAGTTCTCCAAAACCCACAATTTACAATTTTCCACCACCATGACCACATAAAACCCAAGGAATACCAACGGAGACCCCAAAACACGTCAAAAACACCCCAAAAAAGAACGGGATCACCCCCAAAAACAAAAGAAAATCCCCCAAAACCATAGATCCAATCCCAAAACCAACCTAAACCTACCTGATGTTCTCCAAAACCAACAATTTACCCTTTTCCACCATGATGACCACGGAAAACGCAACGAAACCCAATGGAGACCCCAAAACACGTCAAAAACACCCCCAAAATGAATTGGATCACCCCCCCCAAAAAAAAAAAAAAAAAAAAAAACAGAAGAAAACCCCATATATCATGAATCCACCCCAAAAGTCCCCCTAAACCTACCTGATGTTCTCCAAAACCCACAATTTACACTTTTCCACCATGATGACAATGGAAAACCCAACGAAACCCAACGAAGAACCCAAAACACGTCAGAAACACCCCAAAAATGAATTCGATCACCCCAAAACTGGAACAAAATCCCCCAAAACCATAGATCCAATCCCAAAACCAACCTAAACCTACCTGATGTTCTCCAAAACCCACAATTTACACTTTTCCACCATGATGACCACGGAAAACCCAACGAAACCCAACGGAGACCACAAAACACGTCAAAAACACGCCGAAAACCAACTGGATCACTAGAAAAAACAGAAGAAAACCCTAAAAACCATGAATCTGCCCCAAAAGTCCTCATAAACCTACCTGATGTTCTCCAAAACCCACAATTTACACTTTTCCACCATGATGACCACGGAAAACACAACGAAACCCAACGGAGAACCCAAAACACGTCAAAAACACCCCAAACAAGAACAGGATCACCCCCAAAACCAAAGAAAACCCCAAAAAGCACGGATCCAATCCCAAAACCACTCTAAACGTACCTGATGTTCTCCAAATCCAAATGTCCACTCCCAACCACCATAAAACCCATTAGGAACTCAACGAAACCCAACGGAAACCCCAAAACACGTCAAAAACACCCCAAAAAAGAACTGAATCAGAAGAAAAAACACCAAAAACTATGAATTTCCCCGCAAAACCACCCTAAACTCACCTGATCTTCTTCAAAACCCACAATCCACTCCCATTTCCCTTAAGGACCAACTAAAACCCAACGGAGACCCCAAAACAAGTCAAAAACACCCCAAACAAGAACAGGATAACCCCTAAAAAAGAAAGAAAACCCCCAAAAAACATAGATCCACCCCAAAAACACACTAAACCTACCTGATGTTCTCCAAATCCCAAAGTCCACTCCCAACAAACTTAAAACACATTAGGAAATCAACAAAACACAACGGAAACCCCAAAACACATCAAAAACACCACAAAAAAAAGCGGGATCACCCCCAAAACTGGAAGAAAACCCTAAAAGCCGTTGATCCACCCCAAAAGTCCCCCTAAACCTACCTGATGTTCTCCAATACCCACAATTTACCCGTTTTCACCATGATGAACAACAAGAACCCAACAAAAACCAACGGAGACCCCAAAACACATCAAAAACACCCCAAAAAAGAACTGGATCAGAAGAAAAAAAAACAAAACTATGCATTTCCCTCCCAAATCACCCTAAACTCACCTGATCTTCTTCAAAACCCACAATCCACTCCCATTTAGCTTAACGACCAACGAGAACCCAACAAAACCCAACGGAGACCCCAAAAACGTCAAAAACACCCCAAAAAAGAACTGGTTCAACCCCAACAACGAAAGAAAACCCCAAAAGCCATAGATCCACACCAAAAATCCCCCTAAACCAACCTGAAGTTCTCCAAAACCCACAATTTACACTTTTCCACATTGATGACCATGGAAAACCCAACGAAACCCAACGGAGACCACAAAACACGTCAAAAAAAAAAAAAAAAAGAAAGGGATCACCCCCAAAATTGGAAGAAAATCCTTCAAAATCATAGATCCACCCCAAAACCACCCTAAACCTACCTGATGATCTCCAAAACCCACAATTTACAATTTTCCACCACCATGACCATGGAAAACCCAACGAAACCCAACGGAGACCCCAAAAGAAGTCAAAAACACCCAAAACAAGAACGCGATAAACCCTAAAAACGAAAGAAAACCCCAAAAGCCATAGATCCACACCAAAAGTCCCCCTAAACCTACCTGATGTTCTCCAAAAGCCACAATTTACACTTTTTCACCAGGATGACCAACATGAACCAAACGAAAACCCAAAACGAGACACCAAAACACGTCAAAAACACCCCAAAAATAAAGGGATCACCCATAAACTGGAAGAAAATCCCCAAAAAGCACGGATCCAATCCCAAAACCACCCTAAACCTACCTGATGTTCTCCAAAACCCACAATTTACCATTTTCCACCACGATGACCAACGAGTACACAACAAAACCCAACGGAGACCCCCAAACACCTCAAAAACTTCCCAAAAAAGAACGGGACCACCCCAAGAAACAGAAGAAAACACCAAAAAACATGACTCTGCCCCAAAAGTCCCCCTAAACCTACCTGATGTTCTCCAAAAGCCACAATTTACACTTTTTCACCATGATGACCAACAAGAACCCAACTAAAACCCAACGGAGACCCCAAAACACGTCATAAACACCCCAAAAAAGAACAGGATCACCCAAAAAAAAAACAGAAGAAAAGACCAAATACCATGAATCCACCCCAAAATTCCCCGAAACCTACCTGAAGTTCTCCAAAACCCACAATTTACAATTTTCCACCACCATGACCACATAAAACCCAAGGAATACCAACGGAGACCCCAAAACACGTCAAAAACACCCCAAAAAAGAACGGGATCACCCCCAAAAACAAAAGAAAATCCCCCAAAACCATAGATCCAATCCCAAAACCAACCTAAACCTACCTGATGTTCTCCAAAACCAACAATTTACCCTTTTCCACCATGATGACCACGGAAAACGCAACGAAACCCAATGGAGACCCCAAAACACGTCAAAAACACCCCCAAAATGAATTGGATCACCCCCCCCCAAAAAAAAAAAAAAAAAAAAAAAAAAAAACAGAAGAAAACCCCATATATCATGAATCCACCCCAAAAGTCCCCCTAAACCTACCTGATGTTCTCCAAAACCCACAATTTACACTTTTCCACCATGATGACAATGGAAAACCCAACGAAACCCAACGAAGAACCCAAAACACGTCAGAAACACCCCAAAAATGAATTCGATCACCCCAAAACTGGAACAAAATCCCCCAAAACCATAGATCCAATCCCAAAACCAACCTAAACCTACCTGATGTTCTCCAAAACCCACAATTTACACTTTTCCACCATGATGACCACGGAAAACCCAACGAAACCCAACGGAGACCACAAAACACGTCAAAAACACGCCGAAAACCAACTGGATCACTAGAAAAAACAGAAGAAAACCCCAAATACCATGAATCTGCCCCAAAAGTCCTCATAAACCTACCTGATGTTCTCCAAAACCCACAATTTACACTTTTCCACCATGATGACCACGGAAAACACAACGAAACCCAACGGAGAACCCAAAACACGTCAAAAACACCCCAAACAAGAACAGGATCACCCCCAAAACCAAAGAAAACCCCAAAAAGCACGGATCCAATCCCAAAACCACTCTAAACGTACCTGATGTTCTCCAAATCCAAATGTCCACTCCCAACCACCATAAAACCCATTAGGAACTCAACGAAACCCAACGGAAACCCCAAAACACGTCAAAAACACCCCAAAAAAGAACTGAATCAGAAGAAAAAACACCAAAAACTATGAATTTCCCCGCAAAACCACCCTAAACTCACCTGATCTTCTTCAAAACCCACAATCCACTCCCATTTCCCTTAAGGACCAACTAAAACCCAACGGAGACCCCAAAACAAGTCAAAAACACCCCAAACAAGAACAGGATAACCCCTAAAAAAGAAAGAAAACCCCCAAAAAACATAGATCCACCCCAAAACCACACTAAACCTACCTGATGTTCTCCAAATCCCAAAGTCCACTCCCAACAAACTTAAAACACATTAGGAAATCAACAAAACACAACGGAAACCCCAAAACACATCAAAAACACCACAAAAAAAAGCGGGATCACCCCCAAAACTGGAAGAAAACCCTAAAAGCCGTTGATCCACCCCAAAAGTCCCCCTAAACCTACCTGATGTTCTCCAATACCCACAATTTACCCGTTTTCACCATGATGAACAACAAGAACCCAACAAAAACCAACGGAGACCCCAAAACACATCAAAAACACCCCAAAAAAGAACTGGATCAGAAGAAAAAAAAACAAAACTATGCATTTCCCTCCCAAATCACCCTAAACTCACCTGATCTTCTTCAAAACCCACAATCCACTCCCATTTAGCTTAACGACCAACGAGAACCCAACAAAACCCAACGGAGACCCCAAAAACGTCAAAAACACCCCAAAAAAGAACTGGTTCAACCCCAACAACGAAAGAAAACCCCAAAAGCCATAGATCCACACCAAAAATCCCCCTAAACCAACCTGAAGTTCTCCAAAACCCACAATTTACACTTTTCCACATTGATGACCATGGAAAACCCAACGAAACCCAACGGAGACCACAAAACACGTCAAAAAAAAAAAAAAAAAAAAAAAAAAAGAAAGGGATCACCCCCAAAATTGGAAGAAAATCCTTCAAAATCATAGATCCACCCCAAAACCACCCTAAACCTACCTGATGTTCTCCAAAACCCACAATTTACAATTTTCCAACATGATGACCATGGAAAACCCAACGAAACCCAACGGAGACCCCAAAAGAAGTCAAAAACACCCAAAACAAGAACGGGATAAACCCTAAAAACGAAAGAAAACCCCAAAAGCCATAGATCCACACCAAAAGTCCCCCTAAACCTACCTGATGTTCTCCAAAAGCCACAATTTACACTTTTTCACCAGGATGACCAACATGAACCAAACGAAAACCCAAAACGAGACACCAAAACACGTCAAAAACACCCCAAAAATAAAGGGATCACCCATAAACTGGAAGAAAATCCCCAAAAAGCACGGATCCAATCCCAAAACCACCCTAAACCTACCTGATGTTCTCCAAAACCCACAATTTACCATTTTCCACCACGATGACCAACGAGTACACAACAAAACCCAACGGAGACCCCCAAACACCTCAAAAACTTCCCAAAAAAGAACGGGACCACCCCAAGAAACAGAAGAAAACACCAAAAAACATGACTCTGCCCCAAAAGTCCCCCTAAACCTACCTGATGTTCTCCAAAAGCCACAATTTACACTTTTTCACCATGATGACCAACAAGAACCCAACTAAAACCCAACGGAGACCCCAAAACACGTCATAAACACCCCAAAAAAGAACAGGATCACCCAAAAAAAAACAGAAGAAAAGACCAAATACCATGAATCCACCCCAAAATTCCCCGAAACCTACCTGAAGTTCTCCAAAACCCACAATTTACAATTTTCCACCACCATGACCACATAAAACCCAAGGAATACCAACGGAGACCCCAAAACACGTCAAAAACACCCCAAAAAAGAACGGGATCACCCCCAAAAACAAAAGAAAATCCCCCAAAACCATAGATCCAATCCCAAAACCAACCTAAACCTACCTGATGTTCTCCAAAACCAACAATTTACCCTTTTCCACCATGATGACCACGGAAAACGCAACGAAACCCAATGGAGACCCCAAAACACGTCAAAAACACCCCCAAAATGAATTGGATCACCCCCCCCCCAAAAAAAAAAAAAAAAAAAAAAAAAAAAAGCAGAAGAAAACCCCATATATCATGAATCCACCCCAAAAGTCCCCCTAAACCTACCTGATGTTCTCCAAAACCCACAATTTACACTTTTCCACCATGATGACAACGGAAAGCCCAACGAAACCCAACGAAGAACCCAAAACACGTCAGAAACACCCAAAAAATGAATTCGATCACCCCAAAACTGGAACAAAATCCCCCAAAACCATAGATCCACCCCCAAAACACCCTAAATCTACCTGATGTTCTCCAAAACCCACAATTTACACTTTTCCACCATGATGACCACGGAAAACCCAACGAAACCCAACGGAGACCACAAAACACGTCAAAAACACGCCGAAAACCAACTGGATCACTAGAAAAAACAGAAGAAAACCCTAAAAACCATGAATCTGCCCCAAAAGTCCTCATAAACCTACCTGATGTTCTCCAAAACCCACAATTTACACTTTTCCACCATGATGACCACGGAAAACACAACGAAACCCAACGGAGAACCCAAAACACGTCAAAAACACCCCAAACAAGAACAGGATCACCCCCAAAACCAAAGAAAACCCCAAAAAGCACGGATCCAATCCCAAAACCACTCTAAACGTACCTGATGTTCTCCAAATCCAAATGTCCACTCCCAACCACCATAAAACCCATTTGGAACTCAACGAAACCCAACGGAAACCCCAAAACACGTCAAAAACACCCCAAAAAAGAACTGAATCAGAAGAAAAAACACCAAAAACTATGAATTTCCCCGCAAAACCACCCTAAACTCACCTGATCTTCTTCAAAACCCACAATCCACTCCCATTTCCCTTAAGGACCAACTAAAACCCAACGGAGACCCCAAAACAAGTCAAAAACACCCCAAACAAGAACAGGATAACCCCTAAAAAAGAAAGAAAACCCCCAAAAAACATAGATCCACCCCAAAACCACACTAAACCTACCTGATGTTCTCCAAATCCCAAAGTCCACTCCCAACAAACTTAAAACACATTAGGAAATCAACAAAACACAACGGAAACCCCAAAACACATCAAAAACACCACAAAAAAAAGCGGGATCACCCCCAAAACTGGAAGAAAACCCTAAAAGCCGTTGATCCACCCCAAAAGTCCCCCTAAACCTACCTGATGTTCTCCAATACCCACAATTTACCCGTTTTCACCATGATGAACAACAAGAACCCAACAAAAACCAACGGAGACCCCAAAACACATCAAAAACACCCCAAAAAAGAACTGGATCAGAAGAAAAAAAAAACAAAACTATGCATTTCCCTCCCAAATCACCCTAAACTCACCTGATCTTCTTCAAAACCCACAATCCACTCCCATTTAGCTTAACGACCAACGAGAACCCAACAAAACCCAACGGAGACCCCAAAAACGTCAAAAACACCCCAAAAAAGAACTGGTTCAACCCCAACAACGAAAGAAAACCCCAAAAGCCATAGATCCACACCAAAAATCCCCCTAAACCAACCTGAAGTTCTCCAAAACCCACAATTTACACTTTTCCACATTGATGACCATGGAAAACCCAACGAAACCCAACGGAGACCACAAAACACGTCAAAAAAAAAAAAAAAAGAAAAATAAAAAACAAAAGAAAGGGATCACCCCCAAAATTGGAAGAAAATCCTTCAAAATCATAGATCCACCCCAAAACCACCCTAAACCTACCTGATGTTCTCCAAAACCCACAATTTACAATTTTCCAACATGATGACCATGGAAAACCCAACGAAACCCAACGGAGACCCCAAAAGAAGTCAAAAACACCCAAAACAAGAACGGGATAAACCCTAAAAACGAAAGAAAACCCCAAAAGCCATAGATCCACACCAAAAGTCCCCCTAAACCTACCTGATGTTCTCCAAAAGCCACAATTTACACTTTTTCACCAGGATGACCAACATGAACCAAACGAAAACCCAAAACGAGACACCAAAACACGTCAAAAACACCCCAAAAATAAAGGGATCACCCATAAACTGGAAGAAAATCCCCAAAAAGCACGGATCCAATCCCAAAACCACCCTAAACCTACCTGATGTTCTCCAAAACCCACAATTTACCATTTTCCACCACGATGACCAACGAGTACACAACAAAACCCAACGGAGACCCCCAAACACCTCAAAAACTTCCCAAAAAAGAACGGGACCACCCCAAGAAACAGAAGAAAACACCAAAAAACATGACTCTGCCCCAAAAGTCCCCCTAAACCTACCTGATGTTCTCCAAAAGCCACAATTTACACTTTTTCACCATGATGACCAACAAGAACCCAACTAAAACCCAACGGAGACCCCAAAACACGTCATAAACACCCCAAAAAAGAACAGGATCACCCAAAAAAAAACAGAAGAAAAGACCAAATACCATGAATCCACCCCAAAATTCCCCGAAACCTACCTGAAGTTCTCCAAAACCCACAATTTACAATTTTCCACCACCATGACCACATAAAACCCAAGGAATACCAACGGAGACCCCAAAACACGTCAAAAACACCCCAAAAAAGAACGGGATCACCCCCAAAAACAAAAGAAAATCCCCCAAAACCATAGATCCAATCCCAAAACCAACCTAAACCTACCTGATGTTCTCCAAAACCAACAATTTACCCTTTTCCACCATGATGACCACGGAAAACGCAACGAAACCCAATGGAGACCCCAAAACACGTCAAAAACACCCCCAAAATGAATTGGATCACCCCCCCCCAAAAAAAAAAAAAAAAAAAAAAAAAAAAACAGAAGAAAACCCCATATATCATGAATCCACCCCAAAAGTCCCCCTAAACCTACCTGATGTTCTCCAAAACCCACAATTTACACTTTTCCACCATGATGACAACGGAAAGCCCAACGAAACCCAACGAAGAACCCAAAACACGTCAGAAACACCCAAAAAATGAATTCGATCACCCCAAAACTGGAACAAAATCCCCCAAAACCATAGATCCACCCCCAAAACACCCTAAATCTACCTGATGTTCTCCAAAACCCACAATTTACACTTTTCCACCATGATGACCACGGAAAACCCAACGAAACCCAACGGAGACCACAAAACACGTCAAAAACACGCCGAAAACCAACTGGATCACTAGAAAAAACAGAAGAAAACCCTAAAAACCATGAATCTGCCCCAAAAGTCCTCATAAACCTACCTGATGTTCTCCAAAACCCACAATTTACACTTTTCCACCATGATGACCACGGAAAACACAACGAAACCCAACGGAGAACCCAAAACACGTCAAAAACACCCCAAACAAGAACAGGATCACCCCCAAAACCAAAGAAAACCCCAAAAAGCACGGATCCAATCCCAAAACCACTCTAAACGTACCTGATGTTCTCCAAATCCAAATGTCCACTCCCAACCACCATAAAACCCATTTGGAACTCAACGAAACCCAACGGAAACCCCAAAACACGTCAAAAACACCCCAAAAAAGAACTGAATCAGAAGAAAAAACACCAAAAACTATGAATTTCCCCGCAAAACCACCCTAAACTCACCTGATCTTCTTCAAAACCCACAATCCACTCCCATTTCCCTTAAGGACCAACTAAAACCCAACGGAGACCCCAAAACAAGTCAAAAACACCCCAAACAAGAACAGGATAACCCCTAAAAAAGAAAGAAAACCCCCAAAAAACATAGATCCACCCCAAAACCACACTAAACCTACCTGATGTTCTCCAAATCCCAAAGTCCACTCCCAACAAACTTAAAACACATTAGGAAATCAACAAAACACAACGGAAACCCCAAAACACATCAAAAACACCACAAAAAAAAGCGGGATCACCCCCAAAACTGGAAGAAAACCCTAAAAGCCGTTGATCCACCCCAAAAGTCCCCCTAAACCTACCTGATGTTCTCCAATACCCACAATTTACCCGTTTTCACCATGATGAACAACAAGAACCCAACAAAAACCAACGGAGACCCCAAAACACATCAAAAACACCCCAAAAAAGAACTGGATCAGAAGAAAAAAAAAAACAAAACTATGCATTTCCCTCCCAAATCACCCTAAACTCACCTGATCTTCTTCAAAACCCACAATCCACTCCCATTTAGCTTAACGACCAACGAGAACCCAACAAAACCTAACGGAGACCCCAAAAACGTCAAAAACACCCCAAAAAAGAACTGGTTCAACCCCAACAACGAAAGAAAACCCCAAAAGCCATAGATCCACACCAAAAATCCCCCTAAACCAACCTGAAGTTCTCCAAAACCCACAATTTACACTTTTCCACATTGATGACCATGGAAAACCCAACGAAACCCAACGGAGACCACAAAACACGTCAAAAAAAAAAAAAAAAAAAAAAAAAAAAGAAAGGGATCACCCCCAAAATTGGAAGAAAATCCTTCAAAATCATAGATCCACCCCAAAACCACCCTAAACCTACCTGATGATCTCCAAAACCCACAATTTACAACTTTCCACCACCATGACCATGGAAAACCCAACGAAACCCAACGGAGACCCCAAAAGAAGTCAAAAACACCCAAAACAAGAACGGGATAAACCCTAAAAATGAAAGAAAACCCCAAAAGCCATAGATCCACACCAAAAGTCCCCCTAAACCTACCTGATGTTCTCCAAAAGCCACAATTTACACTTTTTCACCAGGATGACCAACATGAACCAAACGAAAACCCAAAACGAGACACCAAAACACGTCAAAAACACCCCAAAAATAAAGGGATCACCCATAAACTGGAAGAAAATCCCCAAAAAGCACGGATCCAATCCCAAAACCACCCTAAACCTACCTGATGTTCTCCAAAACCCACAATTTACCATTTTCCACCACGATGACCAACGAGTACACAACAAAACCCAACGGAGACCCCCAAACACCTCAAAAACTTCCCAAAAAAGAACGGGACCACCCCAAGAAACAGAAGAAAACACCAAAAAACATGACTCTGCCCCAAAAGTCCCCCTAAACCTACCTGATGTTCTCCAAAAGCCACAATTTACACTTTTTCACCATGATGACCAACAAGAACCCAACTAAAACCCAACGGAGACCCCAAAACACGTCATAAACACCCCAAAAAAGAACAGGATCACCCAAAAAAAAACAGAAGAAAAGACCAAATACCATGAATCCACCCCAAAATTCCCCGAAACCTACCTGAAGTTCTCCAAAACCCACAATTTACAATTTTCCACCACCATGACCACATAAAACCCAAGGAATACCAACGGAGACCCCAAAACACGTCAAAAACACCCCAAAAAAGAACGGGATCACCCCCAAAAACAAAAGAAAATCCCCCAAAACCATAGATCCAATCCCAAAACCAACCTAAACCTACCTGATGTTCTCCAAAACCAACAATTTACCCTTTTCCACCATGATGACCACGGAAAACGCAACGAAACCCAATGGAGACCCCAAAACACGTCAAAAACACCCCCAAAATGAATTGGATCACCCCCCCCCCAAAAAAAAAAAAAAAAAAAAAAAACAGAAGAAAACCCCATATATCATGAATCCACCCCAAAAGTCCCCCTAAACCTACCTGATGTTCTCCAAAACCCACAATTTACACTTTTCCACCATGATGACAACGGAAACCCAACGAAACCCAACGAAGAACCCAAAACACGTCAGAAACACCCCAAAAATGAATTCGATCACCCCAAAACTGGAACAAAATCCCCCAAAACCATAGATCCACCCCCAAAACACCCTAAATCTACCTGATGTTCTCCAAAACCCACAATTTACACTTTTCCACCATGATGACCACGGAAAACCCAACGAAACCCAACGGAGACCACAAAACACGTCAAAAACACGCCGAAAACCAACTGGATCACTAGAAAAAACAGAAGAAAACCCTAAAAACCATGAATCTGCCCCAAAAGTCCTCATAAACCTACCTGATGTTCTCCAAAACCCACAATTTACACTTTTCCACCATGATGACCACGGAAAACACAACGAAACCCAACGGAGAACCCAAAACACGTCAAAAACACCCCAAACAAGAACAGGATCACCCCCAAAACCAAAGAAAACCCCAAAAAGCACGGATCCAATCCCAAAACCACTCTAAACGTACCTGATGTTCTCCAAATCCAAATGTCCACTCCCAACCACCATAAAACCCATTAGGAACTCAACGAAACCCAACGGAAACCCCAAAACACGTCAAAAACACCCCAAAAGAGAACTGAATCAGAAGAAAAAACACCAAAAACTATGAATTTCCCCGCAAAACCACCCTAAACTCACCTGATCTTCTTCAAAACCCACAATCCACTCCCATTTCCCTTAAGGACCAACTAAAACCCAACGGAGACCCCAAAACAAGTCAAAAACACCCCAAACAAGAACAGGATAACCCCTAAAAAAGAAAGAAAACCCCAAAAAAACATAGATCCACCCCAAAACCACACTAAACCTACCTGATGTTCTCCAAATCCCAAAGTCCACTCCCAACAAACTTAAAACACATTAGGAAATCAACAAAACACAACGGAAACCCCAAAACACATCAAAAACACCACAAAAAAAAGCGGGATCACCCCCAAAACTGGAAGAAAACCCTAAAAGCCGTTGATCCACCCCAAAAGTCCCCCTAAACCTACCTGATGTTCTCCAATACCCACAATTTACCCGTTTTCACCATGATGAACAACAAGAACCCAACAAAAACCAACGGAGACCCCAAAACACATCAAAAACACCCCAAAAAAGAACTGGATCAGAAGAAAAAAAAACAAAACTATGCATTTCCCTCCCAAATCACCCTAAACTCACCTGATCTTCTTCAAAACCCACAATCCACTCCCATTTAGCTTAACGACCAACGAGAACCCAACAAAACCCAACGGAGACCCCAAAAACGTCAAAAACACCCCAAAAAAGAACTGGTTCAACCCCAACAACGAAAGAAAACCCCAAAAGCCATAGATCCACACCAAAAATCCCCCTAAACCAACCTGAAGTTCTCCAAAACCCACAATTTACACTTTTCCACATTGATGACCATGGAAAACCCAACGAAACCCAACGGAGACCACAAAACACGTCAAAAAAAAAAAAAAAAAAAAAAAAAAAAGAAAGGGATCACCCCCAAAATTGGAAGAAAATCCTTCAAAATCATAGATCCACCCCAAAACCACCCTAAACCTACCTGATGTTCTCCAAAACCCACAATTTACAATTTTCCAACATGATGACCATGGAAAACCCAACGAAACCCAACGGAGACCCCAAAAGAAGTCAAAAACACCCAAAACAAGAACGCGATAAACCCTAAAAATGAAAGAAAACCCCAAAAGCCATAGATCCACACCAAAAGTCCCCCTAAACCTACCTGATGTTCTCCAAAAGCCACAATTTACACTTTTTCACCAGGATGACCAACATGAACCAAACGAAAACCCAAAACGAGACACCAAAACACGTCAAAAACACCCCAAAAATAAAGGGATCACCCATAAACTGGAAGAAAATCCCCAAAAAGCACGGATCCAATCCCAAAACCACCCTAAACCTACCTGATGTTCTCCAAAACCCACAATTTACCATTTTCCACCACGATGACCAACGAGTACACAACAAAACCCAACGGAGACCCCCAAACACCTCAAAAACTTCCCAAAAAAGAACGGGACCACCCCAAGAAACAGAAGAAAACACCAAAAAACATGACTCTGCCCCAAAAGTCCCCCTAAACCTACCTGATGTTCTCCAAAAGCCACAATTTACACTTTTTCACCATGATGACCAACAAGAACCCAACTAAAACCCAACGGAGACCCCAAAACACGTCATAAACACCCCAAAAAAGAACAGGATCACCCAAAAAAAAACAGAAGAAAAGACCAAATACCATGAATCCACCCCAAAATTCCCCGAAACCTACCTGAAGTTCTCCAAAACCCACAATTTACAATTTTCCACCACCATGACCACATAAAACCCAAGGAATACCAATGGAGACCCCAAAACACGTCAAAAACACCCCAAAAAAGAACGGGATCACCCCCAAAAACAAAAGAAAATCCCCCAAAACCATAGATCCAATCCCAAAACCAACCTAAACCTACCTGATGTTCTCCAAAACCAACAATTTACCCTTTTCCACCATGATGACCACGGAAAACGCAACGAAACCCAATGGAGACCCCAAAACACGTCAAAAACACCCCCAAAATGAATTGGATCACCCCCCCCAAAAAAAAAAAAAAAAAAACAGAAGAAAACCCCATATATCATGAATCCACCCCAAAAGTCCCCCTAAACCTACCTGATGTTCTCCAAAACCCACAATTTACACTTTTCCACCATGATGACAACGGAAAGCCCAACGAAACCCAACGAAGAACCCAAAACACGTCAGAAACACCCCAAAAATGAATTCGATCACCCCAAAACTGGAACAAAATCCCCCAAAACCATAGATCCACCCCCAAAACACCCTAAATCTACCTGATGTTCTCCAAAACCCACAATTTACACTTTTCCACCATGATGACCACGGAAAACCCAACGAAACCCAACGGAGACCACAAAACACGTCAAAAACACGCCGAAAACCAACTGGATCACTAGAAAAAACAGAAGAAAACCCTAAAAACCATGAATCTGCCCCAAAAGTCCTCATAAACCTACCTGATGTTCTCCAAAAGCCACAATTTACACTTTTTCACCAGGATGACCAACATGAACCAAACGAAAACCCAAAACGAGACACCAAAACACGTCAAAAACACCCCAAAAATAAAGGGATCACCCATAAACTGGAAGAAAATCCCCAAAAAGCACGGATCCAATCCCAAAACCACCCTAAACCTACCTGATGTTCTCCAAAACCCACAATTTACCATTTTCCACCACGATGACCAACGAGTACACAACAAAACCCAACGGAGACCCCCAAACACCTCAAAAACTTCCCAAAAAAGAACGGGACCACCCCAAGAAACAGAAGAAAACACCAAAAAACATGACTCTGCCCCAAAAGTCCCCCTAAACCTACCTGATGTTCTCCAAAAGCCACAATTTACACTTTTTCACCATGATGACCAACAAGAACCCAACTAAAACCCAACGGAGACCCCAAAACACGTCATAAACACCCCAAAAAAGAACAGGATCACCCAAAAAAAAACAGAAGAAAAGACCAAATACCATGAATCCACCCCAAAATTCCCCGAAACCTACCTGAAGTTCTCCAAAACCCACAATTTACAATTTTCCACCACCATGACCACATAAAACCCAAGGAATACCAATGGAGACCCCAAAACACGTCAAAAACACCCCAAAAAAGAACGGGATCACCCCCAAAAACAAAAGAAAATCCCTCAAAACCATAGATCCAATCCCAAAACCAACCTAAACCTACCTGATGTTCTCCAAAACCAACAATTTACCCTTTTCCACCATGATGACCACGGAAAACGCAACGAAACCCAATGGAGACCCCAAAACACGTCAAAAACACCCCCAAAATGAATTGGATCACCCCCCCCCAAAAAAAAAAAAAAAAAAAAAAAAAAAAAACAGAAGAAAACCCCATATATCATGAATCCACCCCAAAAGTCCCCCTAAACCTACCTGATGTTCTCCAAAACCCACAATTTACACTTTTCCACCATGATGACAACGGAAAACCCAACGAAACCCAACGAAGAACCCAAAACACGTCAGAAACACCCCAAAAATGAATTCGATCACCCCAAAACTGGAACAAAATCCCCCAAAACCATAGATCCACCCCCAAAACACCCTAAATCTACCTGATGTTCTCCAAAACCCACAATTTACACTTTTCCACCATGATGACCACGGAAAACCCAACGAAACCCAACGGAGACCACAAAACACGTCAAAAACACGCCGAAAACCAACTGGATCACTAGAAAAAACAGAAGAAAACCCTAAAAACCATGAATCTGCCCCAAAAGTCCTCATAAACCTACCTGATGTTCTCCAAAACCCACAATTTACACTTTTCCACCATGATGACCACGGAAAACACAACGAAACCCAACGGAGAACCCAAAACACGTCAAAAACACCCCAAACAAGAACAGGATCACCCCCAAAACCAAAGAAAACCCCAAAAAGCACGGATCCAATCCCAAAACCACTCTAAACGTACCTGATGTTCTCCAAATCCAAATGTCCACTCCCAACCACCATAAAACCCATTAGGAACTCAACGAAACCCAACGGAAACCCCAAAACACGTCAAAAACACCCCAAAAAAGAACTGAATCAGAAGAAAAAACACCAAAAACTATGAATTTCCCCGCAAAACCACCCTAAACTCACCTGATCTTCTTCAAAACCCACAATCCACTCCCATTTCCCTTAAGGACCAACTAAAACCCAACGGAGACCCCAAAACAAGTCAAAAACACCCCAAACAAGAACAGGATAACCCCTAAAAAAGAAAGAAAACCCCCAAAAAACATAGATCCACCCCAAAACCACACTAAACCTACCTGATGTTCTCCAAATCCCAAAGTCCACTCCCAACAAACTTAAAACACATTAGGAAATCAACAAAACACAACGGAAACCCCAAAACACATCAAAAACACCACAAAAAAAAGCGGGATCACCCCCAAAACTGGAAGAAAACCCTAAAAGCCGTTGATCCACCCCAAAAGTCCCCCTAAACCTACCTGATGTTCTCCAATACCCACAATTTACCCGTTTTCACCATGATGAACAACAAGAACCCAACAAAAACCAACGGAGACCCCAAAACACATCAAAAACACCCCAAAAAAGAACTGGATCAGAAGAAAAAAAACCAAAACTATGCATTTCCCTCCCAAATCACCCTAAACTCACCTGATCTTCTTCAAAACCCACAATCCACTCCCATTTAGCTTAACGACCAACGAGAACCCAACAAAACCCAACGGAGACCCCAAAAACGTCAAAAACACCCCAAAAAAGAACTGGTTCAACCCCAACAACGAAAGAAAACCCCAAAAGCCATAGATCCACACCAAAAATCCCCCTAAACCAACCTGAAGTTCTCCAAAACCCACAATTTACACTTTTCCACATTGATGACCATGGAAAACCCAACGAAACCCAACGGAGACCACAAAACACGTCAAAAAAAAAAAAAAAAAAAAAAAAAAAGAAAGGGATCACCCCCAAAATTGGAAGAAAATCCTTCAAAATCATAGATCCACCCCAAAAGTCCCCCTAAACCTACCTGATGATCTCCAAAACCCACAATTTACAATTTTCCACCACCATGACCATGGAAAACCCAACGAAACCCAACGGAGACCCCAAAAGAAGTCAAAAACACCCAAAACAAGAACGGGATAAACCCTAAAAATGAAAGAAAACCCCAAAAGCCATAGATCCACACCAAAAGTCCCCCTAAACCTACCTGATGTTCTCCAAAAGCCACAATTTACACTTTTTCACCAGGATGACCAACATGAACCAAACGAAAACCCAAAACGAGACACCAAAACACGTCAAAAACACCCCAAAAATAAAGGGATCACCCATAAACTGGAAGAAAATCCCCAAAAAGCACGGATCCAATCCCAAAACCACCCTAAACCTACCTGATGTTCTCCAAAACCCACAATTTACCATTTTCCACCACGATGACCAACGAGTACACAACAAAACCCAACGGAGACCCCCAAACACCTCAAAAACTTCCCAAAAAAGAACGGGACCACCCCAAGAAACAGAAGAAAACACCAAAAAACATGACTCTGCCCCAAAAGTCCCCCTAAACCTACCTGATGTTCTCCAAAAGCCACAATTTACACTTTTTCACCATGATGACCAACAAGAACCCAACTAAAACCCAACGGAGACCCCAAAACACGTCATAAACACCCCAAAAAAGAACAGGATCACCCAAAAAAAAACAGAAGAAAAGACCAAATACCATGAATCCACCCCAAAATTCCCCGAAACCTACCTGAAGTTCTCCAAAACCCACAATTTACAATTTTCCACCACCATGACCACATAAAACCCAAGGAATACCAACGGAGACCCCAAAACACGTCAAAAACACCCCAAAAAAGAACGGGATCACCCCCAAAAACAAAAGAAAATCCCCCAAAACCATAGATCCAATCCCAAAACCAACCTAAACCTACCTGATGTTCTCCAAAACCAACAATTTACCCTTTTCCACCATGATGACCACGGAAAACGCAACGAAACCCAATGGAGACCCCAAAACACGTCAAAAACACCCCCAAAATGAATTGGATCACCCCCCCCCCAAAAAAAAAAAAAAAAAAAAAAAAACAGAAGAAAACCCCATATATCATGAATCCACCCCAAAAGTCCCCCTAAACCTACCTGATGTTCTCCAAAACCCACAATTTACACTTTTCCACCATGATGACAACGGAAAACCCAACGAAACCCAACGAAGAACCCAAAACACGTCAGAAACACCCCAAAAATGAATTCGATCACCCCAAAACTGGAACAAAATCCCCCAAAACCATAGATCCACCCCCAAAACACCCTAAATCTACCTGATGTTCTCCAAAACCCACAATTTACACTTTTCCACCATGATGACCACGGAAAACCCAACGAAACCCAACGGAGACCACAAAACACGTCAAAAACACGCCGAAAACCAACTGGATCACTAGAAAAAACAGAAGAAAACCCTAAAAACCATGAATCTGCCCCAAAAGTCCTCATAAACCTACCTGATGTTCTCCAAAACCCACAATTTACACTTTTCCACCATGATGACCACGGAAAACACAACGAAACCCAACGGAGAACCCAAAACACGTCAAAAACACCCCAAACAAGAACAGGATCACCCCCAAAACCAAAGAAAACCCCAAAAAGCACGGATCCAATCCCAAAACCACTCTAAACGTACCTGATGTTCTCCAAATCCAAATGTCCACTCCCAACCACCATAAAACCCATTTGGAACTCAACGAAACCCAACGGAAACCCCAAAACACGTCAAAAACACCCCAAAAAAGAACTGAATCAGAAGAAAAAACACCAAAAACTATGAATTTCCCCGCAAAACCACCCTAAACTCACCTGATCTTCTTCAAAACCCACAATCCACTCCCATTTCCCTTAAGGACCAACTAAAACCCAACGGAGACCCCAAAACAAGTCAAAAACACCCCAAACAAGAACAGGATAACCCCTAAAAAAGAAAGAAAACCCCCAAAAAACATAGATCCACCCCAAAACCACACTAAACCTACCTGATGTTCTCCAAATCCCAAAGTCCACTCCCAACAAACTTAAAACACATTAGGAAATCAACAAAACACAACGGAAACCCCAAAACACATCAAAAACACCACAAAAAAAAGCGGGATCACCCCCAAAACTGGAAGAAAACCCTAAAAGCCGTTGATCCACCCCAAAAGTCCCCCTAAACCTACCTGATGTTCTCCAATACCCACAATTTACCCGTTTTCACCATGATGAACAACAAGAACCCAACAAAAACCAACGGAGACCCCAAAACACATCAAAAACACCCCAAAAAAGAACTGGATCAGAAGAAAAAAAAAACAAAACTATGCATTTCCCTCCCAAATCACCCTAAACTCACCTGATCTTCTTCAAAACCCACAATCCACTCCCATTTAGCTTAACGACCAACGAGAACCCAACAAAACCCAACGGAGACCCCAAAAACGTCAAAAACACCCCAAAAAAGAACTGGTTCAACCCCAACAACGAAAGAAAACCCCAAAAGCCATAGATCCACACCAAAAATCCCCCTAAACCAACCTGAAGTTCTCCAAAACCCACAATTTACACTTTTCCACATTGATGACCATGGAAAACCCAACGAAACCCAACGGAGACCACAAAACACGTCAAAAAAAAAAAAAAAAAAAAAAAAAAAAAAAAAAAAAAGAAAGGGATCACCCCCAAAATTGGAAGAAAATCCTTCAAAATCATAGATCCACCCCAAAACCACCCTAAACCTACCTGATGATCTCCAAAACCCACAATTTACAATTTTCCAACATGATGACCATGGAAAACCCAACGAAACCCAACGGAGACCCCAAAAGAAGTCAAAAACACCCAAAACAAGAACGGGATAAACCCTAAAAATGAAAGAAAACCCCAAAAGCCATAGATCCACACCAAAAGTCCCCCTAAACCTACCTGATGTTCTCCAAAAGCCACAATTTACACTTTTTCACCAGGATGACCAACATGAACCAAACGAAAACCCAAAACGAGACACCAAAACACGTCAAAAACACCCCAAAAATAAAGGGATCACCCATAAACTGGAAGAAAATCCCCAAAAAGCACGGATCCAATCCCAAAACCACCCTAAACCTACCTGATGTTCTCCAAAACCCACAATTTACCATTTTCCACCACGATGACCAACGAGTACACAACAAAACCCAACGGAGACCCCCAAACACCTCAAAAACTTCCCAAAAAAGAACGGGACCACCCCAAGAAACAGAAGAAAACACCAAAAAACATGACTCTGCCCCAAAAGTCCCCCTAAACCTACCTGATGTTCTCCAAAAGCCACAATTTACACTTTTTCACCATGATGACCAACAAGAACCCAACTAAAACCCAACGGAGACCCCAAAACACGTCATAAACACCCCAAAAAAGAACAGGATCACCCAAAAAAAAACAGAAGAAAAGACCAAATACCATGAATCCACCCCAAAATTCCCCTAAACCTACCTGAAGTTCTCCAAAACCCACAATTTACAATTTTCCACCACCATGACCACATAAAACCCAAGGAATACCAACGGAGACCCCAAAACACGTCAAAAACACCCCAAAAAAGAACGGGATCACCCCCAAAAACAAAAGAAAATCCCCCAAAACCATAGATCCAATCCCAAAACCAACCTAAACCTACCTGATGTTCTCCAAAACCAACAATTTACCCTTTTCCACCATGATGACCACGGAAAACGCAACGAAACCCAATGGAGACCCCAAAACACGTCAAAAACACCCCCAAAATGAATTGGATCACCCCCCCCCAAAAAAAAAAAAAAAAAAAAAAAAAAAAAAAAAAAAAACAGAAGAAAACCCCATATATCATGAATCCACCCCAAAAGTCCCCCTAAACCTACCTGATGTTCTCCAAAACCCACAATTTACACTTTTCCACCATGATGACAACGGAAAACCCAACGAAACCCAACGAAGAACCCAAAACACGTCAGAAACACCCCAAAAATGAATTCGATCACCCCAAAACTGGAACAAAATCCCCCAAAACCATAGATCCACCCCCAAAACACCCTAAATCTACCTGATGTTCTCCAAAACCCACAATTTACACTTTTCCACCATGATGACCACGGAAAACCCAACGAAACCCAACGGAGACCACAAAACACGTCAAAAACACGCCGAAAACCAACTGGATCACTAGAAAAAACAGAAGAAAACCCTAAAAACCATGAATCTGCCCCAAAAGTCCTCATAAACCTACCTGATGTTCTCCAAAACCCACAATTTACACTTTTCCACCATGATGACCACGGAAAACACAACGAAACCCAACGGAGAACCCAAAACACGTCAAAAACACCCCAAACAAGAACAGGATCACCCCCAAAACCAAAGAAAACCCCAAAAAGCACGGATCCAATCCCAAAACCACTCTAAACGTACCTGATGTTCTCCAAATCCAAATGTCCACTCCCAACCACCATAAAACCCATTAGGAACTCAACGAAACCCAACGGAAACCCCAAAACACGTCAAAAACACCCCAAAAAAGAACTGAATCAGAAGAAAAAACACCAAAAACTATGAATTTCCCCGCAAAACCACCCTAAACTCACCTGATCTTCTTCAAAACCCACAATCCACTCCCATTTCCCTTAAGGACCAACTAAAACCCAACGGAGACCCCAAAACAAGTCAAAAACACCCCAAACAAGAACAGGATAACCCCTAAAAAAGAAAGAAAACCCCCAAAAAACATAGATCCACCCCAAAACCACACTAAACCTACCTGATGTTCTCCAAATCCCAAAGTCCACTCCCAACAAACTTAAAACACATTAGGAAATCAACAAAACACAACGGAAACCCCAAAACACATCAAAAACACCACAAAAAAAAGCGGGATCACCCCCAAAACTGGAAGAAAACCCTAAAAGCCGTTGATCCACCCCAAAAGTCCCCCTAAACCTACCTGATGTTCTCCAATACCCACAATTTACCCGTTTTCACCATGATGAACAACAAGAACCCAACAAAAACCAACGGAGACCCCAAAACACATCAAAAACACCCCAAAAAAGAACTGGATCAGAAGAAAAAAAAAACAAAACTATGCATTTCCCTCCCAAATCACCCTAAACTCACCTGATCTTCTTCAAAACCCACAATCCACTCCCATTTAGCTTAACGACCAACGAGAACCCAACAAAACCCAACGGAGACCCCAAAAACGTCAAAAACACCCCAAAAAAGAACTGGTTCAACCCCAACAACGAAAGAAAACCCCAAAAGCCATAGATCCACACCAAAAATCCCCCTAAACCAACCTGAAGTTCTCCAAAACCCACAATTTACACTTTTCCACATTGATGACCATGGAAAACCCAACGAAACCCAACGGAGACCACAAAACACGTCAAAAAAAAAAAAAAAAAAAAAAAAAAAAAAAAAAAAAGAAAGGGATCACCCCCAAAATTGGAAGAAAATCCTTCAAAATCATAGATCCACCCCAAAACCACCCTAAACCTACCTGATGATCTCCAAAACCCACAATTTACAATTTTCCAACATGATGACCATGGAAAACCCAACGAAACCCAACGGAGACCCCAAAAGAAGTCAAAAACACCCAAAACAAGAACGGGATAAACCCTAAAAACGAAAGAAAACCCCAAAAGCCATAGATCCACACCAAAAGTCCCCCTAAACCTACCTGATGTTCTCCAAAAGCCACAATTTACACTTTTTCACCAGGATGACCAACATGAACCAAACGAAAACCCAAAACGAGACACCAAAACACGTCAAAAACACCCCAAAAATAAAGGGATCACCCATAAACTGGAAGAAAATCCCCAAAAAGCACGGATCCAATCCCAAAACCACCCTAAACCTACCTGATGTTCTCCAAAACCCACAATTTACCATTTTCCACCACGATGACCAACGAGTACACAACAAAACCCAACGGAGACCCCCAAACACCTCAAAAACTTCCC
Organism: Aythya ferina; assembly: GCF_964211825.1. Classification (NCBI taxonomy): domain Eukaryota; kingdom Metazoa; phylum Chordata; class Aves; order Anseriformes; family Anatidae; genus Aythya; species Aythya ferina. Next base: position 39,630 of record NW_028181403.1, on the reverse strand, counting down.
AAAAAAGAACGGGACCACCCCAAGAAACAGAAGAAAACACCAAAAAACATGACTCTGCCCCAAAAGTCCCCCTAAACCTACCTGATGTTCTCCAAAAGCCACAATTTACACTTTTTCACCATGATGACCAACAAGAACCCAACTAAAACCCAACGGAGACCCCAAAACACGTCATAAACACCCCAAAAAAGAACAGGATCACCCAAAAAAAAACAGAAGAAAAGACCAAATACCATGAATCCACCCCAAAATTCCCCTAAACCTACCTGAAGTTCTCCAAAACCCACAATTTACAATTTTCCACCACCATGACCACATAAAACCCAAGGAATACCAACGGAGACCCCAAAACACGTCAAAAACACCCCCAAAAAGAACGGGATCACCCCCAAAAACAAAAGAAAATCCCCCAAAACCATAGATCCAATCCCAAAACCAACCTAAACCTACCTGATGTTCTCCAAAACCAACAATTTACCCTTTTCCACCATGATGACCACGGAAAACGCAACGAAACCCAATGGAGACCCCAAAACACGTCAAAAACACCCCCAAAATGAATTGGATCACCCCCCCTCAAAAAAAAAAAAAAAAAAAAAAAAAAAAAAAACCAGAAGAAAACCCCATATATCATGAATCCACCCCAAAAGTCCCCCTAAACCTACCTGATGTTCTCCAAAACCCACAATTTACACTTTTCCACCATGATGACAACGGAAAACCCAACGAAACCCAACGAAGAACCCAAAACACGTCAGAAACACCCCAAAAATGAATTCGATCACCCCAAAACTGGAACAAAATCCCCCAAAACCATAGATCCACCCCCAAAACACCCTAAATCTACCTGATGTTCTCCAAAACCCACAATTTACACTTTTCCACCATGATGACCACGGAAAACCCAACGAAACCCAACGGAGACCACAAAACACGTCAAAAACACGCCGAAAACCAACTGGATCACTAGAAAAAACAGAAGAAAACCCTAAAAACCATGAATCTGCCCCAAAAGTCCTCATAAACCTACCTGATGTTCTCCAAAACCCACAATTTACACTTTTCCACCATGATGACCACGGAAAACACAACGAAACCCAACGGAGAACCCAAAACACGTCAAAAACACCCCAAACAAGAACAGGATCACCCCCAAAACCAAAGAAAACCCCAAAAAGCACGGATCCAATCCCAAAACCACTCTAAACGTACCTGATGTTCTCCAAATCCAAATGTCCACTCCCAACCACCATAAAACCCATTAGGAACTCAACGAAACCCAACGGAAACCCCAAAACACATCAAAAACACCCCAAAAAAGAACTGAATCAGAAGAAAAAACACCAAAAACTATGAATTTCCCCACAAAACCACCCTAAACTCACCTGATCTTCTTCAAAACCCACAATCCACTCCCATTTCCCTTAAGGACCAACTAAAACCCAACGGAGACCCCAAAACAAGTCAAAAACACCCCAAACAAGAACAGGATAACCCCTAAAAAAGAAAGAAAACCCCCAAAAAACATAGATCCACCCCAAAACCACACTAAACCTACCTGATGTTCTCCAAATCCCAAAGTCCACTCCCAACAAACTTAAAACACATTAGGAAATCAACAAAACACAACGGAAACCCCAAAACACATCAAAAACACCACAAAAAAAAGCGGGATCACCCCCAAAACTGGAAGAAAACCCTAAAAGCCGTTGATCCACCCCAAAAGTCCCCCTAAACCTACCTGATGTTCTCCAATACCCACAATTTACCCGTTTTCACCATGATGAACAACAAGAACCCAACAAAAACCAACGGAGACCCCAAAACACATCAAAAACACCCCAAAAAAGAACTGGATCAGAAGAAAAAAAAACAAAACTATGCATTTCCCTCCCAAATCACCCTAAACTCACCTGATCTTCTTCAAAACCCACAATCCACTCCCATTTAGCTTAACGACCAACGAGAACCCAACAAAACCCAACGGAGACCCCAAAAACGTCAAAAACACCCCAAAAAAGAACTGGTTCAACCCCAACAACGAAAGAAAACCCCAAAAGCCATAGATCCACACCAAAAATCCCCCTAAACCAACCTGAAGTTCTCCAAAACCCACAATTTACACTTTTCCACATTGATGACCATGGAAAACCCAACGAAACCCAACGGAGACCACAAAACACGTCAAAAAAAAAAAAAAAAAAAAAAAAAAAAAAAAAAAAAGAAAGGGATCACCCCCAAAATTGGAAGAAAATCCTTCAAAATCATAGATCCACCCCAAAACCACCCTAAACCTACCTGATGATCTCCAAAACCCACAATTTACAATTTTCCACCACCATGACCATGGAAAACCCAACGAAACCCAACGGAGACCCCAAAAGAAGTCAAAAACACCCAAAACAAGAACGGGATAAACCCTAAAAATGAAAGAAAACCCCAAAAGCCATAGATCCACACCAAAAGTCCCCCTAAACCTACCTGATGTTCTCCAAAAGCCACAATTTACACTTTTTCACCAGGATGACCAACATGAACCAAACGAAAACCCAAAACGAGACACCAAAACACGTCAAAAACACCCCAAAAATAAAGGGATCACCCATAAACTGGAAGAAAATCCCCAAAAAGCACGGATCCAATCCCAAAACCACCCTAAACCTACCTGATGTTCTCCAAAACCCACAATTTACCATTTTCCACCACGATGACCAACGAGTACACAACAAAACCCAACGGAGACCCCCAAACACCTCAAAAACTTCCCAAAAAAGAACGGGACCACCCCAAGAAACAGAAGAAAACACCAAAAAACATGACTCTGCCCCAAAAGTCCCCCTAAACCTACCTGATGTTCTCCAAAAGCCACAATTTACACTTTTTCACCATGATGACCAACAAGAACCCAACTAAAACCCAACGGAGACCCCAAAACACGTCATAAACACCCCAAAAAAGAACAGGATCACCCAAAAAAAAACAGAAGAAAAGACCAAATACCATGAATCCACCCCAAAATTCCCCGAAACCTACCTGAAGTTCTCCAAAACCCACAATTTACAATTTTCCACCACCATGACCACATAAAACCCAAGGAATACCAACGGAGACCCCAAAACACGTCAAAAACACCCCAAAAAAGAACGGGATCACCCCCAAAAACAAAAGAAAATCCCCCAAAACCATAGATCCAATCCCAAAACCAACCTAAACCTACCTGATGTTCTCCAAAACCAACAATTTACCCTTTTCCACCATGATGACCACGGAAAACGCAACGAAACCCAATGGAGACCCCAAAACACGTCAAAAACACCCCCAAAATGAATTGGATCACCCCCCCCAAAAAAAAAAAAAAAAAAAAAAAAACAGAAGAAAACCCCATATATCATGAATCCACCCCAAAAGTCCCCCTAAACCTACCTGATGTTCTCCAAAACCCACAATTTACACTTTTCCACCATGATGACCACGGAAAACCCAACGAAACCCAACGGTTTTAAGAAAATTAAGCAAAAGAATTTTCATAGTGTCTAGGCAAGCATTATGCAGCTCCTTACTTCAGCAGGGAGCTTTCGCAACTCCCGCTCCTCAAACAGAACTCCTTGTTTTTATAATACAAAAGACAATGAGCAAACATTTATGGTGTATTACCCTAAGTTTTTGGGTTAGGGTTTTTTGCGTCTTAATGTTTTGGGGTTAGGGTTTGGAGCACCCTAAGTTTTTGGGCTAGGGCTTTGAGCATTCCTAACGTTTTGGGTTGGGTTTGGGTTTTGAGCATCCTAAGATTTTGGGTTGGGGGTTTTAGGCATAGGTCTTCAGGGGTTTAGTGTGGTAAATAGTTTGGGTTAGGTCTGTAGGGGTTTCGAGGTTTTTTTGGATGTTAGGGCTTGAGGCTTTTTTTGTAAGGGCGGTGAGGGTTCCAGTGAGTGCTGGTAAATGCAGTTCTCGAGCACTCGGCCTGTGATTGGCCATGCTGGCTGTGCGGGGAATGCTGGTAGGTGTAGTTTTCCGGCAGTGGGAGGCCATGTTGTGTGCCCAGAGCATGCCGGGAGATGTAGTTCTCGGGACTCCGGACTTCCGGGAGGCCATGTTGCGTACCCAGAGTATGCCGGGAAATGTAGTTTTCGGATTCGGGACTTCCGGGAGGCCATGTTGAATGCCCAGAGCATACCGGGAGATGTAGTTCTCGGGAACTAGGGTTAGGGGCTAGGGCTGGGGCTAGAGTTAGGGTTTCGGGTGAGGGTTGGGGTTGGGGGTTATTGTTAGGGTTAGTGGTTTAGGGTTAGGCTTAGAGGGTTAGGGTTAGGGATAGGTTAGGGGTAGGTTTAGAGGGTTAGGGTAAGGGTTAGGGGTTAGGGGTTGGGACTGTGGTTAGGCTTAGGGTAAGGGTTAGGGTGAGGGTATTAGGGTTAGGGTTCGGGTTCAGATTAGGGTAAGGGTTAGGGCAAAGGTAAGTGTTAGGGTAAGGCTAAGGGTAAGGCTTAGAGTGAGGATAAGGTTTAGGGAAAGGGTTAGGTTTAGGGTAAGGATTAGAGTAAGGGTAAGGATTAGGGTTAGGTTTGGGGTAAGAATAAAGGTAAGCTAATGGTTAGGATAAGGGTAAGGGTTAGGGTAAAGGTTTTCATTTGTTAAAGCTGAAACGCAGTATGCAATCTGGGACGTCACAGCCAGAGCTGCCTATGGCAAGGTGAAAGAGGAAAAGATGGAGCAGATGTTCTACTCCTAGTTTTTTCTTTATACGTAAATAAAAGTTTGAGCTAATTCCAGTTGGAAGAGTTCCAATTACTTGCTTGGTCATAATGTCTTTTAATATTGAAAGCTGCAGCAAAAGCATGGGGATTTTTGCTTCTAGAAACACCCTAGTTCTCTTGTCTGCACTATGCATGCTTTTGAGCTAAAACTGATTAAAAAATAAAAAGAAAAATCACACACACACAAAAAAAAAAAAAAAAAAACAAACACCACAGCTGCTGCTGCTGCTCTCTTCCTACTTCCTTGTGCTTTGCCCCTACCCTTCCCAGGTGATTGGGTTTGGGTGCTAGTCGGGGCCAAATGGTATGTGAGTCCCAGGCATCCCCTCAGAGAGCTCATTCTGCTTGGGCTGCTCTTTGGGGTGTTTGTTTTTCCTTCGGTCAGTTGCAGGCTTCTTCAGGTGGATGAGAGTTTATGGACTGATGCGTTTCCAAGTAGCGAGGGGTACGCACATCTTTTTGAGGTAACAGCTAGTAGGATCTGTTAGAATAATGTAGTACTTGGTGCCTTTATTGCATGCAGTTCTTTATCAGGTGAGTAACTGTTGCGAGTAACTGAAGTCAATGTTACTTGGTGTGTTTGCTATGCAGTGCCTGTGCGGACTATTGCACGAGACACAGCTTTCTGACATCTGGCCCAGCAACTACTAAATAAGGGGAGGGGAGAAGCTGAAGAACGACCAAAGGACAAAGCCTGGGAGGAAGACTACGAGCCTTCAGTACGAGCGGCCCCCAGAGGGACCACCGGAGACTGATAACGCCTGCACCAGTGGGAGGGTTTGGATTCTGGGAACTAATTAGAATAACCCTGCCTTTTGTAGAAGTAGTAATGAATATGTATTAGCCTAGCAGCATAAAAACCAGCCGCCTGATGTAACTTGTGTGCGTCTTGGTGGAGCAGAGACTCCTGGCGCACCCAGCGCTGTTTGCTTACCTCTATTCCTTCAATAAATCATAAACATTAATTGTAAGCCTATTTGGGACTCGGTCATTTATTACAAGTGGGACCTCCCGATGGGTGGAAGCTGTCGGGATAGCTCGGGATGCTGAGGCGTGGTGCTGCAAGGAGGTTGGTGGTCGGTGGCGCCCTGGGGCAGGCCGAATTGGGAGGGGGCGAGGCGGTGGGTGGTCGGTGTCTTCTGTGGAAAAGGCGCTTGTATGGCGGGCTGCGCGTTCAGAGGAACCTTGACAGGCTGCAGATAGGGGCAGGCAGGAACCTTTTGAAGTTCAGGAGAGGGAAATGCCAAGCCCTACCCCTAGGGAGAAACACCTCTGTTTACCAGCACTGGCTAGCTCGATACTGAGTAAGCATTTCTTCATGGAAGGGGTGCTTTGCTATTAGAACAGGCTGCCCGGGGAAGTGGTAAGAGACCCGATCCTTAAAAGTATTGAAGAGACATGTGGACATAGCCCGGGAGTCCGGCCTCCGGCAGGGCGGGAGCTGGCTCTTCCGAGCCCCTGTGCTCCGGTCTTGTGCGACGCGTTTGCAAGCAGCACCGGGTGCCGGGTCCGACATCGGACGGTTCGGGGACGGCGATTCCGGGGCCGTCGGCTAGCGGGGGCCGGCTATGTCGTGTCCCGGGGATCCGACTTCAGGGGGCGTGGGGGCCGGCCGTGCAGTGAAGCGGGGGGCTGGCGTCCGCCGGCTTCCCAGAGAGCGGGCTTTCGGTCCCGTGCGGTTCGGTGGCCGGCCGTCCCGAAACCCTGGGCACCGGTCTTGTGCTAGACTCCGCGGGCTCCGGGGCCGAACTCGGCTTCTCGGGGCCGGCGGTCGCGGTGTCCAGGTGTCCCGCCTCGGGCGGCGCGGGGCCGGCTGTCCCTAGCAGCTGGGTTCCCAAGAGCTTCTGGGCTCCCAAGCGTCGCCCAAGACCGGATCCCAGAGAATCGGGACGGCCGGCCGCACCGCTGCGACTAGCACAAGCGTCTCCCGACAACGGAGCCCAGGAGCTTGCGAGGGTCAGATTCCGCGCCCCGGGATAGAGAAACGGGGAGCGCGGGTCGGCCGGCCGCAGCTTCGCACGGGACCGAACCCCCTGTCTCCGGCACGGCCAGACCCCGAGCCGGCAGACAGCAGCCTCCCGCTTCACGGCACAGTCGGCCCCCAACCCGCCCGAGTTCTGATCGCCGGGACACGGGACAGCCGGCCGCGCCGCCCGAGGCCGGACACCTGGAGCCCGGGACCGCCGTCCCTGACAAAGCCAAAGTCGGACCCGGACCCCGCTGCGGCTAGCACACGCGTCGCCCAGGACCGCAGCCTACGACCTCGGGACGGTCGCATCCCGCGCCTCCGGCAGGAGCTACCCGGGAGGGCAGGACGGCCTGCCGCAGCTCCGCAAGAGACCGAACCTGCTGGATTCCGGGACGGCCAGAGCCCGAGCCGGTGGGCAGCAGCCTCCCGCTTCACGGCTCGGCAGGCACCCACGTCGCCCGACTTCGGACCCACGGGACAGCCGGCACCCGCGCCGCCGGAGGCCGGACACACGGGCCTCGGCATCGCCGTCCCCGAACCGCACGAAGTCACACACGGTCTCCGGTGCGTCCAGCACACGCATCGCAAAGACCGGAGCCCAGATTATAGGATCAGCCAGCCCCGCGCCGCCCGAGGTCGGACCGGGAACCCGGTGCGCTTGGCACATGCGTCGCCCAAGAACGGCACCCAGGGCTGCGGGACGGTCGTGCGTCACGCAGCCCGAGTTCGGACCCCCGGAACACGGGACAGCCGGCAGTCGTGCCTGCCTCTTAGGGACTTGGAAAGAGTCCTGATGCTGTGCCAGCACTATGCAGCAATAGGCACAACACTGGAGTGATTTCAGTGTTGTTCCAGCTACGAGTGCAGAGTACAGCACTGTGCGGGCTGCTGCAGGGAAACGGTGACTCCAGCTCAGACAGACCCAACACAACTTCCACCCCTTATTCCATAACTTTTGTGTCACAATCAGGTACAGTTTAGTATATAGATGGTCTCATCACCATAGTTTTCTGTCCATTGAAGCATTTTTATGTCTGTACTTCTCTTTATTCTATAGGTATTTTCCCAAAATGCTCATAAAAAACTGTTGATGGTTTCACCATCATCTGTCAAAGTGGTCACTCAGGGCAGGCGAAGTTGGTTTTCTTGACACCAGCACCAGCTTAGCTCACATCACTGTTGCACTTGCCTGGTTCCTTGCAAAGTTGACCTTTCATTGGTTCTGCAGTGTCCTCCTACAACACATAACTTGGATGACAGATTAATTTTCTCCCAGTGTTAAATCTCCTTGAGGCACACACTTGATATCCCCATCTTTCTGCATCACCCACCAGGTATACCCTGGACCTTGGGCAAAGACAATCCCACTAGTGGGTTTGCCTTTTCCCATGGCAGGGGCAACCCACACCGCCTTCCCCATCCACTTCCCCACATGCACTACAGTGACTTTAGCTTCTCCCACAGTGTGTAGGGGTTTTGTTTCAGCAGGACCAGCACGGCTTTCAGACCCCCTGTTGTTAACTAAGCAAGTGGCCTCTGGTAGGTTTATATCCTAATGTTTCCATGTCGCAGCACCCAATGCTCGCAGCATAGTTTTTAACAGTCCATTGTACCTCTCAATCTTCCCAGAGGCTTGTGGGATCCCAGCTGCTTGGCTTCGTTGCCTTCTAGCTGTTGGGTATTGGCCCCACTATCCCAGCGTCGAAGCAGCCAAGTGAGGATGTGCTCACCTGGACGGCGACTGAAGGCTTTTCGTATTTCTCGCAGCTCACTCAAGGATAGAGACCGAGTAGTTTCTGATTCATCTATGATTTCAGTCTCTTCTTCGTGATGTTGCCGTGATAACGCTGCTTTAGAGCCGCTTGCCTTTTCCTCTTCTCCCTCATCCATAGGAGGCGCTCCTTCCCTTATTAAACGACCTGATCTCCGTTTCCACTGTTTCGTCTTTACTACAGGGGCGACTGATACCAAAGGTGGTCGGTCATCTGGGGTGGTCACAGTGTGTGCTGTCTCATCATCAAATTCAAGAACCTCCCTATCCCCTTGAGGGTGCTGGGCAATGTTAATTGACATCTGATAGGCGTAAGCCAGACCCCAGCAGAGTGCAGCCAGCTGGTGGAGTTCTCTAGTATTGCCAGGGTCAGGGCATACATCTTTCAAACATTCTACCACCTTTCTTGGATTTTGTACTTGTTCAGGGGTGAAATTTAGAACCATTGGAGGAGAAAACCGTGATAGGTACCTGCCCAAATCCCCCCACACACCTTGCCACCCACAACTTTGTCTGGGGACAGGTCCTTGGATAATATTCTTAATAAACTGCTTTGCCTTGGGGAAGAAGACAAACACTACACCTAGTAAGAGGAGGATAAGATCTCACCGGGGTATCCAAGATACTGAAAGGCTGCTGTAATTAGCCCACAGGGAGAAAAGTAGAAGACACCACACCCGATATTATTCACTGATTGACTGCTGGGGGCAAAAAAGAAGGCACTGTAATTCTTAATATTGTCAATAATATAATCTCCAGGAGACCAGGAGGATAACAATGCCGGGCTTGAATACCAAACCAAACTGAAGGCTAGTATGTTACAGCACAACATGTTAAAAAAACAAGCACAGACTTCAACATTTTCTCCGATCGGATGTAAAGGAAAAAAGAAAACAGAGTGGGCTACATACAACATATCCACACAGAAAAGTATTACCAGAAAACCGAGCATTATGACAACCAATATGTTAGTTGTAAATACTTCAATCAATACTACTGTTATCTCAACCCTCGAGCCCCACGTTGGGGGCCAAAAAGGACAGAGGTAGTATTACTCAGGTGGGCAGCCGAGCTCCACCACAACCGCTCCCTCACTCCCCCTCTCGTCAAAGAGGGAGGGGGAGAAAATACAACACAATCCCGGGGCACGGGATTCTGTCCTCCGGTGGCGCGGGTGCCAGTTGTCCTGTGTTCCGGGGGTCCGAACTCGGGCTGCACGACGCACGACCGTCCCGCAGCCCTGGGTGCCGTTCTTGGGCGACGCATGTGCCAAGCGCACCGGGTTCCCGGTCCGACCTCGGGCGGCGCGGGGCTGGCTGATCCTATAATCTGGGCTCCGGTCTTTGCGATGCGTGTGCTGGACGCACCGGAGACCGTGTGTGACTTCGTGCGGTTCGGGGACGGCGATGCCGAGGCCCGTGTGTCCGGCCTCCGGCGGCGCGGGTGCCGGCTGTCCCGTGGGTCCGAAGTCGGGCGACGTGGGTGCCTGCCGAGCCGTGAAGCGGGAGGCTGCTGCCCACCGGCTCGGGCTCTGGCCGTCCCGGAATCCAGCAGGTTCGGTCTCTTGCGGAGCTGCGGCAGGCCGTCCTGCCCTCCCGGGTAGCTCCTGCCGGAGGCGCGGGATGCGACCGTCCCGAGGTCGTAGGCTGCGGTCCTGGGCGACGCGTGTGCTAGCCGCAGCGGGGTCCGGGTCCGACTTTGGCTTTGTCAGGGACGGCGGTCCCGGGCTCCAGGTGTCCGGCCTCGGGCGGCGCGGCCGGCTGTCCCGTGTCCCGGCGATCAGAACTCGGGCGGGTTGGGGGCCGACTGTGCCGTGAAGCGGGAGGCTGCTGTCTGCCGGCTCGGGGTCTGGCCGTGCCGGAGACAGGGGGTTCGGTCCCGTGCGAAGCTGCGGCCGGCCGACCCGCGCTCCCCGTTTCTCTATCCCGGGGCGCGGAATCTGACCCTCGCAAGCTCCTGGGCTCCGTTGTCGGGAGACGCTTGTGCTAGTCGCAGCGGTGCGGCCGGCCGTCCCGATTCTCTGGGATCCGGTCTTGGGCGACGCTTGGGAGCCCAGAAGCTCTTGGGAACCCAGCTGCTAGGGACAGCCGGCCCCGCGCCGCCCGAGGCGGGACACCTGGACACCGCGACCGCCGGCCCCGAGAAGCCGAGTTCGGCCCCGGAGCCCGCGGAGTCTAGCACAAGACCGGTGCCCAGGGTTTCGGGACGGCCGGCCACCGAACCGCACGGGACCGAAAGCCCGCTCTCTGGGAAGCCGGCGGACGCCAGCCCCCCGCTTCACTGCACGGCCGGCCCCCACGCCCCCTGAAGTCGGATCCCCGGGACACGACATAGCCGGCCCCCGCTAGCCGACGGCCCCGGAATCGCCGTCCCCGAACCGTCCGATGTCGGACCCGGCACCCGGTGCTGCTTGCAAACGCGTCGCACAAGACCGGAGCACAGGGGCTCGGAAGAGCCAGCTCCCGCCCTGCCGGAGGCCGGACTCCCGGGCTATGTCCACATGTCTCTTCAATACTTTTAAGGATCGGGTCTCTTACCACTTCCCCGGGCAGCCTGTTCTAATAGCAAAGCACCCCTTCCATGAAGAAATGCTTACTCAGTATCGAGCTAGCCAGTGCTGGTAAACAGAGGTGTTTCTCCCTAGGGGTAGGGCTTGGCATTTCCCTCTCCTGAACTTCAAAAGGTTCCTGCCTGCCCCTATCTGCAGCCTGTCAAGGTTCCTCTGAACGCGCAGCCCGCCATACAAGCGCCTTTTCCACAGAAGACACCGACCACCCACCGCCTCGCCCCCTCCCAATTCGGCCTGCCCCAGGGCGCCACCGACCACCAACCTCCTTGCAGCACCACGCCTCAGCATCCCGAGCTATCCCGACAGCTTCCACCCATCGGGAGGTCCCACTTGTAATAAATGACCGAGTCCCAAATAGGCTTACAATTAATGTTTATGATTTATTGAAGGAATAGAGGTAAGCAAACAGCGCTGGGTGCGCCAGGAGTCTCTGCTCCACCAAGACGCACACAAGTTACATCAGGCGGCTGGTTTTTATGCTGCTAGGCTAATACATATTCATTACTACTTCTACAAAAGGCAGGGTTATTCTAATTAGTTCCCAGAATCCAAACCCTCCCACTGGTGCAGGCGTTATCAGTCTCCGGTGGTCCCTCTGGGGGCCGCTCGTACTGAAGGCTCGTAGTCTTCCTCCCAGGCTTTGTCCTTTGGTCGTTCTTCAGCTTCTCCCCTCCCCTTATTTAGTAGTTGCTGGGCCAGATGTCAGAAAGCTGTGTCTCGTGCAATAGTCCGCACGGGCACTGCATAGCAAACACACCAAGTAACATTGACTTCAGTTACTCGCAACAGTTACTCACCTGATAAAGAACTGCATGCAATAAAGGCACCAAGTACTACATTATTCTAACAGATCCTACTAGCTGTTACCTCAAAAAGATGTGCGTACCCCTCGCTACTTGGAAACGCATCAGTCCATAAACTCTCATCCACCTGAAGAAGCCTGCAACTGACCGAAGGAAAAACAAACACCCCAAAGAGCAGCCCAAGCAGAATGAGCTCTCTGAGGGGATGCCTGGGACTCACATACCATTTGGCCCCGACTAGCACCCAAACCCAATCACCTGGGAAGGGTAGGGGCAAAGCACAAGGAAGTAGGAAGAGAGCAGCAGCAGCAGCTGTGGTGTTTGTTTTTTTTTTTTTTTTTTTGTGTGTGTGTGATTTTTCTTTTTATTTTTTAATCAGTTTTAGCTCAAAAGCATGCATAGTGCAGACAAGAGAACTAGGGTGTTTCTAGAAGCAAAAATCCCCATGCTTTTGCTGCAGCTTTCAATATTAAAAGACATTATGACCAAGCAAGTAATTGGAACTCTTCCAACTGGAATTAGCTCAAACTTTTATTTACGTATAAAGAAAAAACTAGGAGTAGAACATCTGCTCCATCTTTTCCTCTTTCACCTTGCCATAGGCAGCTCTGGCTGTGACGTCCCAGATTGCATACTGCGTTTCAGCTTTAACAAATGAAAACCTTTACCCTAACCCTTACCCTTATCCTAACCATTAGCTTACCTTTATTCTTACCCCAAACCTAACCCTAATCCTTACCCTTACTCTAATCCTTACCCTAAACCTAACCCTTTCCCTAAACCTTATCCTCACTCTAAGCCTTACCCTTAGCCTTACCCTAACACTTACCTTTGCCCTAACCCTTACCCTAATCTGAACCCGAACCCTAACCCTAATACCCTCACCCTAACCCTTACCCTAAGCCTAACCACAGTCCCAACCCCTAACCCCTAACCCTTACCCTAACCCTCTAAACCTACCCCTAACCTATCCCTAACCCTAACCCTCTAAGCCTAACCCTAAACCACTAACCCTACCAATAACCCCCAACCCCAACCCTCACCCGAAACCCTAACTCTAGCCCCAGCCCTAGCCCCTAACCCTAGTTCCCGAGAACTACATCTCCCGGTATGCTCTGGGCATTCAACATGGCCTCCCGGAAGTCCCGAATCCGAAAACTACATTTCCCGGCATACTCTGGGTACGCAACATGGCCTCCCGGAAGTCCGGAGTCCCGAGAACTACATCTCCCGGCATGCTCTGGGCACACAACATGGCCTCCCACTGCCGGAAAACTACACCTACCAGCATTCCCCGCACAGCCAGCATGGCCAATCACAGGCCGAGTGCTCGAGAACTGCATTTACCAGCACTCACTGGAACCCTCACCGCCCTTACAAAAAAAGCCTCAAGCCCTAACATCCAAAAAAACCTCGAAACCCCTACAGACCTAACCCAAACTATTTACCACACTAAACCCCTGAAGACCTATGCCTAAAACCCCCAACCCAAAATCTTAGGATGCTCAAAACCCAAACCCAACCCAAAACGTTAGGAATGCTCAAAGCCCTAGCCCAAAAACTTAGGGTGCTCCAAACCCTAACCCCAAAACATTAAGACGCAAAAAACCCTAACCCAAAAACTTAGGGTAATACACCATAAATGTTTGCTCATTGTCTTTTGTATTATAAAAACAAGGAGTTCTGTTTGAGGAGCGGGAGTTGCGAAAGCTCCCTGCTGAAGTAAGGAGCTGCATAATGCTTGCCTAGACACTATGAAAATTCTTTTGCTTAATTTTCTTAAAACCGTTGGGTTTCGTTGGGTTTTCCGTGGTCATCATGGTGGAAAAGTGTAAATTGTGGGTTTTGGAGAACATCAGGTAGGTTTATGAGGACTATTGGGGCAGATTCAAGGTTTTTAGGTTTTCTTCTGTTTTTTTTCTAGTGATCCAGTTGTTTTTCGGCATGTTTTTGACGTGTTTTGGGTTCTCCGTTGGGTTTCATTGGGTTTTCCGTGGTCATCATGGTGGAAAAGTGTAAATTGTGGGTTTTGGAGAACATCAGGTAGGTTTAGGGGGACTTTTGGGGTGGATTCATGGTATTTGTTTTTTTTTTTTCTGTTTTTTTTTTTTTTTGGGGTGATCCCGTTCTTTTTTGGGGTGTTTTTGATGTGTTTTTGGGTCTCCATTAGGTTTTGTTGGGTTCTTGTTGGTCATCATGTTGGAAAAGTGTAAATTGTTGGTTTTGGAGAATATCAGGTGTTTTTAATTGTTTTTGGGTGGTGTATCTATGGTTTTGGGGGAATTCTTCTGTTTTTTTTAGCGTTTTCTTCTGTTTTTGGGGTGGTCCCGTTCTTTTTTGGGGTGTTTTGGACGTGTTTTGGGTTCTCCGTTGGGTTTCGTTGGGTTTTCCATAGTCATCGTGGTGGAAAAGGGTAAATTTGTGGGTTTCGGAGAACATCAGGTAGGTTTAGGCTGGTTTTGGGATTGGATCTGTGCTTTTTGGGGATTTTCTTCCAGTTTATGGGTGATCCCTTTCTTTTTTGGGGTGTTTTTGACATGTTTTGGGGTCTCTGTTGGGTTTTGTTGGGTTCTTGTTTTTCATCATGTTGGAAAAGTTTAACTTGCGTGTTTTGGAGAACATCAGGTAGGTTTAGTGTCGTTTTGGGGTGGATCTATTTTTTGGGGGTTTTCTTTCGTTTTGGGGGGTTATCCCATTCTTTTTTGGGGTGTTTTTGACTTGTTTTGGGGTCTCCGTTGGGTTTTAGTTGGATTCTCGTTGGTCGTTAAGGTAAATGGGAGTGGATTGTGGGTTTTGAAGAAGATCAGGTGAGTTTAGGGTGGTTTTGCGGGGAAATTCATAGTTTTTGGTGTTTTTTCTTCTGATTCAGTTATTTTTTGGGGTGTTTTTGATGTGTTTTTGGGTCTCCGTTGGTTTTTGTTGGGTTCTTGTTGTTCATCATGGTGAAAACGGGTAAATTGTGGGTATTGGAGAACATCAGGTAGGTTTAGGGGGACTTTTGGGGTGGATCAACGGCTTTTAGGGTTTTCTTCCAGTTTTGGGGTTGATCCCGCTTTTTTTTGTGGTGTTTTTGACGTGTTTTGGGGTTTCCGTTGTGTTTTGTTGATTTCCTAATGTGTTTTAAGTTTGTTGGGAGTGGACTTTGGGATTTGGAGAACATCAGGTAGGTTTAGTGTGGTTTTGGGGTGGATCTATGTTTTTTTGGGGTTTTCTTTCTTTTTTTAGGGGTTATCCTGTTCTTGTTTGGGGTGTTTTTGACTTGTTTTGGGGTCTCCGTTGGGTTTTAGTTGGTCCTTAAGGGAAATGGGAGTGGATTGTGGGTTTTGAAGAAGATCAGGTGAGTTTAGGGTGGTTTTGCGGGGAAATTCATAGTTTTTGGTGTTTTTTCTTCTGATTCAGTTCTTTTTTGGGGTGTTTTTGACGTGTTTTGGGGTTTCCGTTGGGTTTCGTTGAGTTCCTAATGGGTTTTATGGTGGTTGGGAGTGGACATTTGGATTTGGAGAACATCAGGTACGTTTAGAGTGGTTTTGGGATTGGATCCGTGCTTTTTGGGGTTTTCTTTGGTTTTGGGGGTGATCCTGTTCTTGTTTGGGGTGTTTTTGACGTGTTTTGGGTTCTCCGTTGGGTTTCGTTGGGTTTTCCGTGGTCATCATGGTGGAAAAGTGTAAATTGTGGGTTTTGGAGAACATCAGGTAGGTTTATGAGGACTTTTGGGGCAGATTCATGGTATTTGGGGTTTTCTTCTGTTTTTTCTAGTGATCCAGTTGGTTTTCGGCGTGTTTTTGACGTGTTTTGTGGTCTCCGTTGGGTTTCGTTGGGTTTTCCGTGGTCATCATGGTGGAAAAGTGTAAATTGTGGGTTTTGGAGAACATCAGGTATATTTAGGGTGTTTTTGTGGTGGATCTATGGTTTTGGGGGATTTTGTTCCAGTTTTGGGGTGATCGAATTCATTTTTGGGGTGTTTCTGATGTGTTTTGGGTTCTTCGTTGGGTTTCGTTGGGTTTTCTGTTGGCATCTTGGTGGAAAAGGGTAAATTGTGGGTTTTGGAGAACTTCAGGTAGGTTTAGGGGGACTTTTGGGGTGGATTCATGGTATTTGGGGTTTTCTTCTGTTTTTTGGGGTGATCCTGTTCTTTTTTGGGGTGTTTTTGACGTGTTTTGGGGTTGTCCGTTGGGTTTTGTTGGGTTCTCGTTGGTCATCATTGTGAAAAAGGGTAAATTGTGGGTTTTGGAGAACATCAGGTAGGCTTAGGGGGACTTTTGGGGTGGATCTATGGCATTTGGGTTTTTCTTCTGTTTTTGGGGGAGATCCTGTTCCTTTTTGTTTTTGTTTTTTTTTTTTGACATGTTTTTTGTCTCCATTGGGTTTCGTTGGGTTTTCCATGGTCATCATGGTGGAAAAGGGTAAATTTGTGGGTTTTGGAGAACATCAGGTAGGTTTAGGCTGGTTTTGGGATTGGATCTGTGCTTTTTGGGGATTTTCTTCCAGTTTATGGGTGATCCCTTTCTTTTTTGGGGTGTTTTTGACGTGTTTTGGTGTCTCCTTTTGGGTTTTCGTTTGGTTCATGTTGGTCATCATGGTGAAAATTGTAAATTTTTGGGGGGGGAATTTTCTTCCAGTTTTGGGGGTGATCCCGTTCTTTTTTGGGGTGTTTTTGACATGTTTTGGGGTCTCTGTTGGGTTTTGTTGGGTTCTTGTTTTTCATCATGTTGGAAAAGTTTAACTTGCGTGTTTTGGAGAACATCAGGTAGGTTTAGTGTCGTTTTGGGGTGGATCTATTTTTTGGGGGTTTTCTTTCGTTTTGGGGGGTTATCCCATTCTTTTTTGGGGTGTTTTTGACTTGTTTTGGGGTCTCCGTTGGGTTTTAGTTGGATTCTCGTTGGTCGTTAAGGTAAATGGGAGTGGATTGTGGGTTTTGAAGAAGATCAGGTGAGTTTAGGGTGGTTTTGCGGGGAAATTCATAGTTTTTGGTGTTTTTTCTTCTGATTCAGTTATTTTTTGGGGTGTTTTTGATGTGTTTTGGGGTCTCCATTGGTTTTTGTTGGGTTCTTGTTGTTCATCATGGTGAAAACGGGTAAATTGTGGGTATTGGAGAACATCAGGTAGGTTTAGGGGGACTTTTGGGGTGGATCAACGGCTTTTAGGGTTTTCTTCCAGTTTTGGGGGTGATCCCGCTTTTTTTTGTGGTGTTTTTGACGTGTTTTGGGGTTTCCGTTGTGTTTTGTTGATTTCCTAATGTGTTTTAAGTTTGTTGGGAGTGGACTTTGGGATTTGGAGAACATCAGGTAGGTTTAGTGTGGTTTTGGGGTGGATCTATGTTTTTTTGGGGTTTTCTTTCTTTTTTTAGGGGTTATCCTGTTCTTGTTTGGGGTGTTTTTGACTTGTTTTGGGGTCTCCGTTGGGTTTTAGTTGGTCCTTAAGGGAAATGGGAGTGGATTGTGGGTTTTGAAGAAGATCAGGTGAGTTTAGGGTGGTTTTGCGGGGAAATTCATAGTTTTTGGTGTTTTTTCTTCTGATTCAGTTCTTTTTTGGGGTGTTTTTGACGTGTTTTGGGGTCTCCGTTGGGTTTTAGTTGGATTCTCGTTGGTCCTTAAGGGAAATGGGAGTGGATTGTGGGTTTTGAAGAAGATCAGGTGAGTTTAGGGTGGTTTTGCGGGGAAATTCATAGTTTTTGGTGTTTTTTCTTCTGATTCAATTCTTTTTTGGGGTGTTTTTGACGTGTTTTGGGGTTTCCGTTGGGTTTCGTTGAGTTCCTAATGGGTTTTATGGTGGTTGGGAGTGGACATTTGGATTTGGAGAACATCAGGTACGTTTAGAGTGGTTTTGGGATTGGATCCGTGCTTTTTGGGGTTTTCTTTGGTTTTGGGGGTGATCCTGTTCTTGTTTGGGGTGTTTTTGACGTGTTTTGGGTTCTCCGTTGGGTTTCGTTGGGTTTTCCGTGGTCATCATGGTGGAAAAGTGTAAATTGTGGGTTTTGGAGAACATCAGGTAGGTTTATGAGGACTTTTGGGGCAGATTCATGGTATTTGGGGTTTTCTTCTGTTTTTTCTAGTGATCCAGTTGGTTTTCGGCGTGTTTTTGACGTGTTTTGTGGTCTCCGTTGGGTTTCATTGGGTTTTCCGTGGTCATCATGGTGGAAAAGTGTAAATTGTGGGTTTTGGAGAACATCAGGTAGATTTAGGGTGTTTTTGTGGTGGATCTATGGTTTTGGGGGATTTTGTTCCAGTTTTGGGGTGATCGAATTCATTTTTGGTGTGTTTCTGATGTGTTTTGGGTTCTTCGTTGGGTTTCGTTG
Source organism: Aythya ferina (assembly GCF_964211825.1). Classification (NCBI taxonomy): domain Eukaryota; kingdom Metazoa; phylum Chordata; class Aves; order Anseriformes; family Anatidae; genus Aythya; species Aythya ferina. The sequence goes on along the minus strand of NW_028181403.1, from coordinate 21,469 downwards.
GGTTTTCTGTTGGCATCTTGGTGGAAAAGGGTAAATTGTGGGTTTTGGAGAACTTCAGGTAGGTTTAGGGGGACTTTTGGGGTGGATTCATGGTATTTGGGGTTTTCTTCTTTTTTTGGGGGTGATCCTGTTCTTTTTTGGGGTGTTTTTGACGTGTTTTGGGGTTGTCCGTTGGGTTTTGTTGGGTTCTCGTTGGTCATCATTGTGAAAAAGGGTAAATTGTGGGTTTTGGAGAACATCAGGTAGGCTTAGGGGGACTTTTGGGGTGGATCTATGGCATTTGGGTTTTTCTTCTGTTTTTGGGGGAGATCCTGTTCCTTTTTGTTTTTGTTTTTTTTTTTTTTGACATGTTTTTTGTCTCCATTGGGTTTCGTTGGGTTTTCCATGGTCATCATGGTGGAAAAGGGTAAATTTGTGGGTTTTGGAGAACATCAGGTAGGTTTAGGCTGGTTTTGGGATTGGATCTGTGCTTTTTGGGGATTTTCTTCCAGTTTATGGGTGATCCCTTTCTTTTTTGGGGTGTTTTTGACGTGTTTTGGTGTCTCCTTTTGGGTTTTTGTTTGGTTCATGTTGGTCATCATGGTGAAAATTGTAAATTTTTGGGGGGGGAATTTTCTTCCAGTTTTGGGGGTGATCCCGTTCTTTTTTGGGGTGTTTTTGACATGTTTTGGGGTCTCTGTTGGGTTTTGTTGGGTTCTTGTTTTTCATCATGTTGGAAAAGTTTAACTTGCGTGTTTTGGAGAACATCAGGTAGGTTTAGTGTCGTTTTGGGGTGGATCTATTTTTTGGGGGTTTTCTTTCGTTTTGGGGGGTTATCCCATTCTTTTTTGGGGTGTTTTTGACTTGTTTTGGGGTCTCCGTTGGGTTTTAGTTGGATTCTCGTTGGTCGTTAAGGTAAATGGGAGTGGATTGTGGGTTTTGAAGAAGATCAGGTGAGTTTAGGGTGGTTTTGCGGGGAAATTCATAGTTTTTGGTGTTTTTTCTTCTGATTCAGTTATTTTTTGGGGTGTTTTTGATGTGTTTTGGGGTCTCCATTGGTTTTTGTTGGGTTCTTGTTGTTCATCATGGTGAAAACGGGTAAATTGTGGGTATTGGAGAACATCAGGTAGGTTTAGGGGGACTTTTGGGGTGGATCAACGGCTTTTAGGGTTTTCTTCCAGTTTTGGGGGTGATCCCGCTTTTTTTTGTGGTGTTTTTGACATGTTTTGGGGTTTCCGTTGTGTTTTGTTGATTTCCTAATGTGTTTTAAGTTTGTTGGGAGTGGACTTTGGGATTTGGAGAACATCAGGTAGGTTTAGTGTGGTTTTGGGGTGGATCTATGTTTTTTTGGGGTTTTCTTTCTTTTTTTAGGGGTTATCCTGTTCTTGTTTGGGGTGTTTTTGACTTGTTTTGGGGTCTCCGTTGGGTTTTAGTTGGTCCTTAAGGGAAATGGGAGTGGATTGTGGGTTTTGAAGAAGATCAGGTGAGTTTAGGGTGGTTTTGCGGGGAAATTCATAGTTTTTGGTGTTTTTTCTTCTGATTCAGTTCTTTTTTGGGGTGTTTTTGACGTGTTTTGGGGTTTCCGTTGGGTTTCGTTGAGTTCCTAATGGGTTTTATGGTGGTTGGGAGTGGACATTTGGATTTGGAGAACATCAGGTACGTTTAGAGTGGTTTTGGGATTGGATCCGTGCTTTTTGGGGTTTTCTTTGGTTTTGGGGGTGATCCTGTTCTTGTTTGGGGTGTTTTTGACGTGTTTTGGGTTCTCCGTTGGGTTTCGTTGTGTTTTCCGTGGTCATCATGGTGGAAAAGTGTAAATTGTGGGTTTTGGAGAACATCAGGTAGGTTTATGAGGACTTTTGGGGCAGATTCATGGTATTTGGGGTTTTCTTCTGTTTTTTCTAGTGATCCAGTTGGTTTTCGGCGTGTTTTTGACGTGTTTTGTGGTCTCCGTTGGGTTTCGTTGGGTTTTCCGTGGTCATCATGGTGGAAAAGTGTAAATTGTGGGTTTTGGAGAACATCAGGTAGATTTAGGGTGTTTTTGTGGTGGATCTATGGTTTTGGGGGATTTTGTTCCAGTTTTGGGGTGATCGAATTCATTTTTGGTGTGTTTCTGACGTGTTTTGGGTTCTTCGTTGGGTTTCGTTGGGTTTTCCGTTGTCATCATGGTGGAAAAGTGTAAATTGTGGGTTTTGGAGAACATCAGGTAGGTTTAGGGGGACTTTTGGGGTGGATTCATGATATATGGGGTTTTCTTCTGTTTTTTTTTTTTTTTTTTTTTTTTTGGGGGGGGGGGTGATCCAATTCATTTTGGGGGTGTTTTTGACGTGTTTTGTGGTCTCCATTGGGTTTCGTTGCGTTTTCCGTGGTCATCATGGTGGAAAAGGGTAAATTGTTGGTTTTGGAGAACATCAGGTAGGTTTAGGTTGGTTTTGGGATTGGATCTATGGTTTTGGGGGATTTTCTTTTGTTTTTGGGGGTGATCCCGTTCTTTTTTGGGGTGTTTTTGACGTGTTTTGGGGTCTCCGTTGGTATTCCTTGGGTTTTATGTGGTCATGGTGGTGGAAAATTGTAAATTGTGGGTTTTGGAGAACTTCAGGTAGGTTTAGGGGAATTTTGGGGTGGATTCATGGTATTTGGTCTTTTCTTCTGTTTTTTTTTTGGGTGATCCTGTTCTTTTTTGGGGTGTTTATGACGTGTTTTGGGGTCTCCGTTGGGTTTTAGTTGGGTTCTTGTTGGTCATCATGGTGAAAAAGTGTAAATTGTGGCTTTTGGAGAACATCAGGTAGGTTTAGGGGGACTTTTGGGGCAGAGTCATGTTTTTTGGTGTTTTCTTCTGTTTCTTGGGGTGGTCCCGTTCTTTTTTGGGAAGTTTTTGAGGTGTTTGGGGGTCTCCGTTGGGTTTTGTTGTGTACTCGTTGGTCATCGTGGTGGAAAATGGTAAATTGTGGGTTTTGGAGAACATCAGGTAGGTTTAGGGTGGTTTTGGGATTGGATCCGTGCTTTTTGGGGATTTTCTTCCAGTTTATGGGTGATCCCTTTATTTTTGGGGTGTTTTTGACGTGTTTTGGTGTCTCGTTTTGGGTTTTCGTTTGGTTCATGTTGGTCATCCTGGTGAAAAAGTGTAAATTGTGGCTTTTGGAGAACATCAGGTAGGTTTAGGGGGACTTTTGGTGTGGATCTATGGCTTTTGGGGTTTTCTTTCGTTTTTAGGGTTTATCGCGTTCTTGTTTTGGGTGTTTTTGACTTCTTTTGGGGTCTCCGTTGGGTTTCGTTGGGTTTTCCATGGTCATGGTGGTGGAAAATTGTAAATTGTGGGTTTTGGAGATCATCAGGTAGGTTTAGGGTGGTTTTGGGGTGGATCTATGATTTTGAAGGATTTTCTTCCAATTTTGGGGGTGATCCCTTCCTTTTTTTTTTTTTTTTTTTTTTTTTTTTTTTTTTTTTTGACGTGTTTTGTGGTCTCCGTTGGGTTTCGTTGGGTTTTCCATGGTCATCAATGTGGAAAAGTGTAAATTGTGGGTTTTGGAGAACTTCAGGTTGGTTTAGGGGGATTTTTGGTGTGGATCTATGGCTTTTGGGGTTTTCTTTCGTTGTTGGGGTTGAACCAGTTCTTTTTTGGGGTGTTTTTGACGTTTTTGGGGTCTCCGTTGGGTTTTGTTGGGTTCTCGTTGGTCGTTAAGCTAAATGGGAGTGGATTGTGGGTTTTGAAGAAGATCAGGTGAGTTTAGGGTGATTTGGGAGGGAAATGCATAGTTTTGTTTTTTTTTTTCTTCTGATCCAGTTCTTTTTTGGGGTGTTTTTGATGTGTTTTGGGGTCTCCGTTGGTTTTTGTTGGGTTCTTGTTGTTCATCATGGTGAAAACGGGTAAATTGTGGGTATTGGAGAACATCAGGTAGGTTTAGGGGGACTTTTGGGGTGGATCAACGGCTTTTAGGGTTTTCTTCCAGTTTTGGGGGTGATCCCGCTTTTTTTTTGTGGTGTTTTTGACGTGTTTTGGGGTTTCCGTTGTGTTTTGTTGATTTCCTAATGTGTTTTAAGTTTGTTGGGAGTGGACTTTGGGATTTGGAGAACATCAGGTAGGTTTAGTGTGGTTTTGGGGTGGATCTATGTTTTTTTGGGGTTTTCTTTCTTTTTTTAGGGGTTATCCTGTTCTTGTTTGGGGTGTTTTTGACTTGTTTTGGGGTCTCCGTTGGGTTTTAGTTGGTCCTTAAGGGAAATGGGAGTGGATTGTGGGTTTTGAAGAAGATCAGGTGAGTTTAGGGTGGTTTTGCGGGGAAATTCATAGTTTTTGGTGTTTTTTCTTCTGATTCAGTTCTTTTTTGGGGTGTTTTTGACGTGTTTTGGGGTTTCCGTTGGGTTTCGTTGAGTTCCTAATGGGTTTTATGGTGGTTGGGAGTGGACATTTGGATTTGGAGAACATCAGGTACGTTTAGAGTGGTTTTGGGATTGGATCCGTGCTTTTTGGGGTTTTCTTTGGTTTTGGGGGTGATCCTGTTCTTGTTTGGGGTGTTTTTGACGTGTTTTGGGTTCTCCGTTGGGTTTCGTTGTGTTTTCCGTGGTCATCATGGTGGAAAAGTGTAAATTGTGGGTTTTGGAGAACATCAGGTAGGTTTATGAGGACTTTTGGGGCAGATTCATGGTATTTGGGGTTTTCTTCTGTTTTTTCTAGTGATCCAGTTGGTTTTCGGCGTGTTTTTGACGTGTTTTGTGGTCTCCGTTGGGTTTCGTTGGGTTTTCCGTGGTCATCATGGTGGAAAAGTGTAAATTGTGGGTTTTGGAGAACATCAGGTAGATTTAGGGTGTTTTTGTGGTGGCTCTATGGTTTTGGGGGATTTTGTTCCAGTTTTGGGGTGATCGAATTCATTTTTGGTGTGTTTCTGACGTGTTTTGGGTTCTTCGTTGGGTTTCGTTGGGTTTTCCGTTGTCATCATGGTGGAAAAGTGTAAATTGTGGGTTTTGGAGAACATCAGGTAGGTTTAGGGGGACTTTTGGGGTGGATTCATGATATATGGGGTTTTCTTCTCTGTTTTTTTTTTTTTTTTTTTTTTTGGGGGGGGGTGATCCAATTCATTTTGGGGGTGTTTTTGACGTGTTTTGGGGTCTCCATTGGGTTTCGTTGCGTTTTCCGTGGTCATCATGGTGGAAAAGGGTAAATTGTTGGTTTTGGAGAACATCAGGTAGGTTTAGGTTGGTTTTGGGATTGGATCTATGGTTTTGGGGGATTTTCTTTTATTTTTGGGGGTGATCCCGTTCTTTTTTGGGGTGTTTTTGACGTGTTTTGGGGTCTCCGTTGGTATTCCTTGGGTTTTATGTGGTCATGGTGGTGGAAAATTGTAAATTGTGGGTTTTGGAGAACTTCAGGTAGGTTTAGGGGAATTTTGGGGTGGATTCATGGTATTTGGTCTTTTCTTCTGTTTTTTTTTTTTGGGTGATCCTGTTCTTTTTTGGGGTGTTTATGACGTGTTTTGGGGTCTCCGTTGGGTTTTAGTTGGGTTCTTGTTGGTCATCATGGTGAAAAAGTGTAAATTGTGGCTTTTGGAGAACATCAGGTAGGTTTAGGGGGACTTTTGGGGCAGAGTCATGTTTTTTGGTGTTTTCTTCTGTTTCTTGGGGTGGTCCCGTTCTTTTTTGGGAAGTTTTTGAGGTGTTTGGGGGTCTCCGTTGGGTTTTGTTGTGTACTCGTTGGTCATCGTGGTGGAAAATGGTAAATTGTGGGTTTTGGAGAACATCAGGTAGGTTTAGGGTGGTTTTGGGATTGGATCCGTGCTTTTTGGGGATTTTCTTCCAGTTTATGGGTGATCCCTTTATTTTTGGGGTGTTTTTGACGTGTTTTGGTGTCTCGTTTTGGGTTTTCGTTTGGTTCATGTTGGTCATCCTGGTGAAAAAGTGTAAATTGTGGCTTTTGGAGAACATCAGGTAGGTTTAGGGGGACTTTTGGTGTGGATCTATGGCTTTTGGGGTTTTCTTTCGTTTTTAGGGTTTATCGCGTTCTTGTTTTGGGTGTTTTTGACTTCTTTTGGGGTCTCCGTTGGGTTTCGTTGGGTTTTCCATGGTCATGGTGGTGGAAAATTGTAAATTGTGGGTTTTGGAGATCATCAGGTAGGTTTAGGGTGGTTTTGGGGTGGATCTATGATTTTGAAGGTTTTTCTTCCAATTTTGGGGGTGATCCCTTCCTTTTTTTTTTTTTTTTTTTTTTTTTTTTTTTTTTTTTTTGACGTGTTTTGTGGTCTCCGTTGGGTTTCGTTGGGTTTTCCATGGTCGGTCATCAATGTGGAAAAGTGTAAATTGTGGGTTTTGGAGAACTTCAGGTTGGTTTAGGGGGATTTTTGGTGTGGATCTATGGCTTTTGGGGTTTTCTTTCGTTGTTGGGGTTGAACCAGTTCTTTTTTGGGGTGTTTTTGACGTTTTTGGGGTCTCCGTTGGGTTTTGTTGGGTTCTCGTTGGTCGTTAAGCTAAATGGGAGTGGATTGTGGGTTTTGAAGAAGATCAGGTGAGTTTAGGGTGATTTGGGAGGGAAATGCATAGTTTTGTTTTTTTTTTCTTCTGATCCAGTTCTTTTTTGGGGTGTTTTTGATGTGTTTTGGGGTCTCCGTTGGTTTTTGTTGGGTTCTTGTTGTTCATCATGGTGAAAACGGGTAAATTGTGGGTATTGGAGAACATCAGGTAGGTTTAGGGGGACTTTTGGGGTGGATCAACGGCTTTAGGGTTTTCTTCCAGTTTTGGGGGTGATCCCGCTTTTTTTTGTGGTGTTTTTGATGTGTTTTGGGGTTTCCGTTGTGTTTGTTGATTTCCTAATGTGTTTTAAGTTTGTTGGGAGTGGACTTTGGGATTTGGAGAACATCAGGTAGGTTTAGTGTGGTTTTGGGGTGGATCTATGTTTTTTTGGGGGTTTTCTTTCTTTTTTAGGGGTTATCCTGTTCTTGTTTGGGGTGTTTTTGACTTGTTTTGGGGTCTCCGTTGGGTTTTAGTTGGTCCTTAAGGGAAATGGGAGTGGATTGTGGGTTTTGAAGAAGATCAGGTGAGTTTAGGGTGGTTTTGCGGGGAAATTCATAGTTTTTGGTGTTTTTTCTTCTGATTCAGTTCTTTTTTGGGGTGTTTTTGACGTGTTTTGGGGTTTCCGTTGGGTTTCGTTGAGTTCCTAATGGGTTTTATGGTGGTTGGGAGTGGACATTTGGATTTGGAGAACATCAGGTACGTTTAGAGTGGTTTTGGGATTGGATCCGTGCTTTTGGGGTTTTCTTTGGTTTTGGGGGTGATCCTGTTCTTGTTTGGGGTGTTTTTGACGTGTTTTGGGTTCTCCGTTGGGTTTCGTTGTGTTTTCCGTGGTCATCATGGTGGAAAAGTGTAAATTGTGGGTTTTGGAGAACATCAGGTAGGTTTATGAGGACTTTTGGGGCAGATTCATGGTATTTGGGGTTTTCTTCTGTTTTTTCTAGTGATCCAGTTGGTTTTCGGCGTGTTTTTGACGTGTTTTGTGGTCTCCGTTGGGTTTCGTTGGGTTTTCCGTGGTCATCATGGTGGAAAAGTGTAAATTGTGGGTTTTGGAGAACATCAGGTAGATTTAGGGTGTTTTTGTGGTGGATCTATGGTTTTGGGGGATTTTGTTCCAGTTTTGGGGTGATCGAATTCATTTTTGGTGTGTTTCTGACGTGTTTTGGGTTCTTCGTTGGGTTTCGTTGGGTTTTCCGTTGTCATCATGGTGGAAAAGTGTAAATTGTGGGTTTTGGAGAACATCAGGTAGGTTTAGGGGGACTTTTGGGGTGGATTCATGATATATGGGGTTTTCTTCTGGTTTTTTTTTTTTTTTTTTTTTTTTGGGGGGGGGGTGATCCAATTCATTTTGGGGGTGTTTTTGACGTGTTTTGGGGTCTCCATTGGGTTTCGTTGCGTTTTCCGTGGTCATCATGGTGGAAAAGGGTAAATTGTTGGTTTGGAGAACATCAGGTAGGTTTAGGTTGGTTTTGGGATTGGATCTATGGTTTTGGGGGATTTTCTTTTATTTTTGGGGGTGATCCCGTTCTTTTTTGGGGTGTTTTTGACGTGTTTTGGGGTCTCCGTTGGTATTCCTTGGGTTTTATGTGGTCATGGTGGTGGAAAATTGTAAATTGTGGGTTTTGGAGAACTTCAGGTAGGTTTAGGGGAATTTTGGGGTGGATTCATGGTATTTGGTCTTTTCTTCTGTTTTTTTTTTTTGGGTGATCCTGTTCTTTTTTGGGGTGTTTATGACGTGTTTTGGGGTCTCCGTTGGGTTTTAGTTGGGTTCTTGTTGGTCATCATGGTGAAAAAGTGTAAATTGTGGCTTTTGGAGAACATCAGGTAGGTTTAGGGGACTTTTGGGGCAGAGTCATGTTTTTTGGTGTTTTCTTCTGTTTCTTGGGGTGGTCCCGTTCTTTTTTGGGAAGTTTTTGAGGTGTTTGGGGGTCTCCGTTGGGTTTTGTTGTGTACTCGTTGGTCATCGTGGTGGAAAATGGTAAATTGTGGGTTTTGGAGAACATCAGGTAGGTTTAGGGTGGTTTTGGGATTGGATCCGTGCTTTTTGGGGATTTTCTTCCAGTTTATGGGTGATCCCTTTATTTTTGGGGTGTTTTTGACGTGTTTTGGTGTCTCGTTTTGGGTTTTCGTTTGGTTCATGTTGGTCATCCTGGTGAAAAAGTGTAAATTGTGGCTTTTGGAGAACATCAGGTAGGTTTAGGGGGACTTTTGGTGTGGATCTATGGCTTTTGGGGTTTTCTTTCGTTTTTAGGGTTTATCGCGTTCTTGTTTTGGGTGTTTTTTGACTTCTTTTGGGGTCTCCGTTGGGTTTCGTTGGGTTTTCCATGGTCATGGTGGTGGAAAATTGTAAATTGTGGGTTTTGGAGATCATCAGGTAGGTTTAGGGTGGTTTTGGGGTGGATCTATGATTTTGAAGGATTTTCTTCCAATTTTGGGGGTGATCCCTTCTTTTTTTTTTTTTTTTTTTTTTTTTTTGACGTGTTTTGTGGTCTCCGTTGGGTTTCGTTGGGTTTTCCATGGTCATCAATGTGGAAAAGTGTAAATTGTGGGTTTTGGAGAACTTCAGGTTGGTTTAGGGGGATTTTTGGTGTGGATCTATGGCTTTTGGGGTTTTCTTTCGTTGTTGGGGTTGAACCAGTTCTTTTTTGGGGTGTTTTTGACGTTTTTGGGGTCTCCGTTGGGTTTTGTTGGGTTCTCGTTGGTCGTTAAGCTAAATGGGAGTGGATTGTGGGTTTGAAGAAGATCAGGTGAGTTTAGGGTGATTTGGGAGGGAAATGCATAGTTTTGTTTTTTTTTTCTTCTGATCCAGTTCTTTTTTGGGGTGTTTTTGATGTGTTTTGGGGTCTCCGTTGGTTTTTGTTGGGTTCTTGTTGTTCATCATGGTGAAAACGGGTAAATTGTGGGTATTGGAGAACATCAGGTAGGTTTAGGGGGACTTTTGGGGTGGATCAACGGCTTTTAGGGTTTTCTTCCAGTTTTGGGGGTGATCCCGCTTTTTTTTTGTGGTGTTTTTGACGTGTTTTGGGGTTTCCGTTGTGTTTTGTTGATTTCCTAATGTGTTTTAAGTTTGTTGGGAGTGGACTTTGGGATTTGGAGAACATCAGGTAGGTTTAGTGTGGTTTTGGGGTGGATCTATGTTTTTTTGGGGTTTTCTTTCTTTTTTAGGGGTTATCCTGTTCTTGTTTGGGGTGTTTTTGACTTGTTTTGGGGTCTCCGTTGGGTTTTAGTTGGTCCTTAAGGAAATGGGAGTGGATTGTGGGTTTTGAAGAAGATCAGGTGAGTTTAGGGTGGTTTTGCGGGGAAATTCATAGTTTTTGGTGTTTTTTCTTCTGATTCAGTTCTTTTTTGGGGTGTTTTTGACGTGTTTTGGGGTTTCCGTTGGGTTTCGTTGAGTTCCTAATGGGTTTTATGGTGGTTGGGAGTGGACATTTGGATTTGGAGAACATCAGGTACGTTTAGAGTGGTTTTGGGATTGGATCCGTGCTTTTTGGGGTTTTCTTTGGTTTTGGGGGTGATCCTGTTCTTGTTTGGGGTGTTTTGACGTGTTTTGGGTTCTCCGTTGGGTTTCGTTGTGTTTTCCGTGGTCATCATGGTGGAAAAGTGTAAATTGTGGGTTTTGGAGAACATCAGGTAGGTTTATGAGGACTTTTGGGGCAGATTCATGGTATTTGGGGTTTTCTTCTGTTTTTTTCTAGTGATCCAGTTGGTTTTCGGCGTGTTTTTGACGTGTTTTGTGGTCTCCGTTGGGTTTCGTTGGGTTTTCCGTGGTCATCATGGTGGAAAAGTGTAAATTGTGGGTTTTGGAGAACATCAGGTAGATTTAGGGTGTTTTTGTGGTGGATCTATGGTTTTGGGGGATTTTGTTCCAGTTTTGGGGTGATCGAATTCATTTTTGGTGTGTTTCTGACGTGTTTTGGGTTCTTCGTTGGGTTTCGTTGGGTTTTCCGTTGTCATCATGGTGGAAAAGTGTAAATTGTGGGTTTTGGAGAACATCAGGTAGGTTTAGGGGGACTTTGGGGTGGATTCATGATATATGGGGTTTTCTTCTGGTTTTTTTTTTTTTTTTTTTTTTTTTGGGGGGGGGGGTGATCCAATTCATTTTGGGGGTGTTTTTGACGTGTTTTGGGGTCTCCATTGGGTTTCGTTGCGTTTTCCGTGGTCATCATGGTGGAAAAGGGGTAAATTGTTGGTTTTGGAGAACATCAGGTAGGTTTAGGTTGGTTTTGGGATTGGATCTATGGTTTTGGGGGATTTTCTTTTATTTTTGGGGGTGATCCCGTTCTTTTTTGGGGTGTTTTTGACGTGTTTTGGGGTCTCCGTTGGTATTCCTTGGGTTTTATGTGGTCATGGTGGTGGAAAATTGTAAATTGTGGGTTTTGGAGAACTTCAGGTAGGTTTCGGGGAATTTTGGGGTGGATTCATGGTATTTGGTCTTTTCTTCTGTTTTTTTTTGGGGTGATCCTGTTCTTTTTTGAGGTGTTTATGACGTGTTTTGGGGTCTCCGTTGGGTTTTAGTTGGGTTCTTGTTGGTCATCATGGTGAAAAAGTGTAAATTGTGGCTTTTGGAGAACATCAGGTAGGTTAGGGGGACTTTTGGGGCAGAGTCATGTTTTTTGGTGTTTTCTTCTGTTTCTTGGGGTGGTCCCGTTCTTTTTTGGGAAGTTTTTGAGGTGTTTGGGGGTCTCCGTTGGGTTTTGTTGTGTACTCGTTGGTCATCGTGGTGGAAAATGGTAAATTGTGGGTTTTGGAGAACATCAGGTAGGTTTAGGGTGGTTTTGGGATTGGATCCGTGCTTTTTGGGGATTTTCTTCCAGTTTATGGGTGATCCCTTTATTTTTGGGGTGTTTTTGACGTGTTTTGGTGTCTCGTTTTGGGTTTTCGTTTGGTTCATGTTGGTCATCCTGGTGAAAAAGTGTAAATTGTGGCTTTTGGAGAACATCAGGTAGGTTTAGGGGGACTTTTGGTGTGGATCTATGGCTTTTGGGGTTTTCTTTCGTTTTTAGGGTTTATCGCGTTCTTGTTTTGGGTGTTTTTGACTTCTTTTGGGGTCTCCGTTGGGTTTCGTTGGGTTTTCCATGGTCATGGTGGTGGAAAATTGTAAATTGTGGGTTTTGGAGATCATCAGGTAGGTTTAGGGTGGTTTTGGGGTGGATCTATGATTTTGAAGGATTTTCTTCCAATTTTGGGGGTGATCCCTTCCTTTTTTTTTTTTTTTTTTTTTTTTTTTTTTTTTTTTTGACGTGTTTTGTGGTCTCCGTTGGGTTTCGTTGGGTTTTCCATGGTCATCAATGTGGAAAAGTGTAAATTGTGGGTTTTGGAGAACTTCAGGTTGGTTTAGGGGGATTTTTGGTGTGGATCTATGGCTTTTGGGGTTTTCTTTCGTTGTTGGGGTTGAACCAGTTCTTTTTTGGGGTGTTTTTGACGTTTTTGGGGTCTCCGTTGGGTTTTGTTGGGTTCTCGTTGGTCGTTAAGCTAAATGGGAGTGGATTGTGGGTTTTGAAGAAGATCAGGTGAGTTTAGGGTGATTTGGGAGGGAAATGCATAGTTTTGTTTTTTTTTTTCTTCTGATCCAGTTCTTTTTTGGGGTGTTTTTGATGTGTTTTGGGGTCTCCGTTGGTTTTTGTTGGGTTCTTGTTGTTCATCATGGTGAAAACGGGTAAATTGTGGGTATTGGAGAACATCAGGTAGGTTTAGGGGGACTTTTGGGGTGGATCAACGGCTTTTAGGGTTTTCTTCCAGTTTTGGGGGTGATCCCGCTTTTTTTTGTGGTGTTTTTGATGTGTTTTGGGGTTTCCGTTGTGTTTTGTTGATTTCCTAATGTGTTTTAAGTTTGTTGGGAGTGGACTTTGGGATTTGGAGAACATCAGGTAGGTTTAGTGTGGTTTTGGGGTGGATCTATGTTTTTTTGGGGTTTTCTTTCTTTTTTTAGGGGTTATCCTGTTCTTGTTTGGGGTGTTTTTGACTTGTTTTGGGGTCTCCATTGGGTTTTAGTTGGTCCTTAAGGGAAATGGGAGTGGATTGTGGGTTTTGAAGAAGATCAGGTGAGTTTAGGGTGGTTTTGCGGGGAAATTCATAGTTTTTGGTGTTTTTTCTTCTGATTCAGTTCTTTTTTGGGGTGTTTTTGACGTGTTTTGGGGTTTCCGTTGGGTTTCGTTGAGTTCCTAATGGGTTTTATGGTGGTTGGGAGTGGACATTTGGATTTGGAGAACATCAGGTACGTTTAGAGTGGTTTTGGGATTGGATCCGTGCTTTTTGGGGTTTTCTTTGGTTTTGGGGGTGATCCTGTTCTTGTTTGGGGTGTTTTTGACGTGTTTTGGGTTCTCCGTTGGGTTTCGTTGTGTTTTCCGTGGTCATCATGGTGGAAAAGTGTAAATTGTGGGTTTTGGAGAACATCAGGTAGGTTTATGAGGACTTTTGGGGCAGATTCATGGTATTTGGGGTTTTCTTCTGTTTTTTCTAGTGATCCAGTTGGTTTTCGGCGTGTTTTTGACGTGTTTTGTGGTCTCCGTTGGGTTTCGTTGGGTTTTCCGTGGTCATCATGGTGGAAAAGTGTAAATTGTGGGTTTTGGAGAACATCAGGTAGATTTAGGGTGTTTTTGTGGTGGATCTATGGTTTTGGGGGATTTTGTTCCAGTTTTGGGGTGATCGAATTCATTTTTGGTGTGTTTCTGACGTGTTTTGGGTTCTTCGTTGGGTTTCGTTGGGTTTTCCGTTGTCATCATGGTGGAAAAGTGTAAATTGTGGGTTTTGGAGAACATCAGGTAGGTTTAGGGGGACTTTTGGGGTGGATTCATGATATATGGGGTTTTCTTCTGGTTTTTTTTTTTTTTTTTTTTTTTTTGGGGGGGTGATCCAATTCATTTTGGGGGTGTTTTTGACGTGTTTTGGGGTCTCCATTGGGTTTCGTTGCGTTTTCCGTGGTCATCATGGTGGAAAAGGGTAAATTGTTGGTTTTGGAGAACATCAGGTAGGTTTAGGTTGGTTTTGGGATTGGATCTATGGTTTTGGGGGATTTTCTTTTATTTTTGGGGGTGATCCCGTTCTTTTTTGGGGTGTTTTTGACGTGTTTTGGGGTCTCCGTTGGTATTCCTTGGGTTTTATGTGGTCATGGTGGTGGAAAATTGTAAATTGTGGGTTTTGGAGAACTTCAGGTAGGTTTCGGGGAATTTTGGGGTGGATTCATGGTATTTGGTCTTTTCTTCTGTTTTTTTTTGGGGTGATCCTGTTCTTTTTTGGGGTGTTTATGACGTGTTTTGGGGTCTCCGTTGGGTTTTAGTTGGGTTCTTGTTGGTCATCATGGTGAAAAAGTGTAAATTGTGGCTTTTGGAGAACATCAGGTAGGTTTAGGGGGACTTTTGGGGCAGAGTCATGTTTTTTGGTGTTTTCTTCTGTTTCTTGGGGTGGTCCCGTTCTTTTTTGGGAAGTTTTTGAGGTGTTTGGGGGTCTCCGTTGGGTTTTGTTGTGTACTCGTTGGTCATCGTGGTGGAAAATGGTAAATTGTGGGTTTTGGAGAACATCAGGTAGGTTTAGGGTGGTTTTGGGATTGGATCCGTGCTTTTTGGGGATTTTCTTCCAGTTTATGGGTGATCCCTTTATTTTTGGGGTGTTTTTGACGTGTTTTGGTGTCTCGTTTTGGGTTTTCGTTTGGTTCATGTTGGTCATCCTGGTGAAAAAGTGTAAATTGTGGCTTTTGGAGAACATCAGGTAGGTTTAGGGGGACTTTTGGTGTGGATCTATGGCTTTTGGGGTTTTCTTTCGTTTTTAGGGTTTATCGCGTTCTTGTTTTGGGTGTTTTTGACTTCTTTTGGGGTCTCCGTTGGGTTTCGTTGGGTTTTCCATGGTCATGGTGGTGGAAAATTGTAAATTGTGGGTTTTGGAGATCATCAGGTAGGTTTAGGGTGGTTTTGGGGTGGATCTATGATTTTGAAGGATTTTCTTCCAATTTTGGGGGTGATCCCTTCCTTTTTTTTTTTTTTTTTTTTTTTTTTTTTTTTTTTTTTTTTTTTTTTTTTTTGACGTGTTTTGTGGTCTCCGTTGGGTTTCGTTGGGTTTTCCATGGTCATCAATGTGGAAAAGTGTAAATTGTGGGTTTTGGAGAACTTCAGGTTGGTTTAGGGGGATTTTTGGTGTGGATCTATGGCTTTTGGGGTTTTCTTTCGTTGTTGGGGTTGAACCAGTTCTTTTTTGGGGTGTTTTTGACGTTTTTGGGGTCTCCGTTGGGTTTTGTTGGGTTCTCGTTGGTCGTTAAGCTAAATGGGAGTGGATTGTGGGTTTTGAAGAAGATCAGGTGAGTTTAGGGTGATTTGGGAGGGAAATGCATAGTTTTGTTTTTTTTTTTCTTCTGATCCAGTTCTTTTTTGGGGTGTTTTTGATGTGTTTTGGGGTCTCCGTTGGTTTTTGTTGGGTTCTTGTTGTTCATCATGGTGAAAACGGGTAAATTGTGGGTATTGGAGAACATCAGGTAGGTTTAGGGGGACTTTTGGGGTGGATCAACGGCTTTTAGGGTTTTCTTCCAGTTTTGGGGGTGATCCCGCTTTTTTTTGTGGTGTTTTTGATGTGTTTTGGGGTTTCCGTTGTGTTTTGTTGATTTCCTAATGTGTTTTAAGTTTGTTGGGAGTGGACTTTGGGATTTGGAGAACATCAGGTAGGTTTAGTGTGGTTTTGGGGTGGATCTATGTTTTTTTGGGGTTTTCTTTCTTTTTTTAGGGGTTATCCTGTTCTTGTTTGGGGTGTTTTTGACTTGTTTTGGGGTCTCCATTGGGTTTTAGTTGGTCCTTAAGGGAAATGGGAGTGGATTGTGGGTTTTGAAGAAGATCAGGTGAGTTTAGGGTGGTTTTGCGGGGAAATTCATAGTTTTTGGTGTTTTTTCTTCTGATTCAGTTCTTTTTTGGGGTGTTTTTGACGTGTTTTGGGGTTTCCGTTGGGTTTCGTTGAGTTCCTAATGGGTTTTATGGTGGTTGGGAGTGGACATTTGGATTTGGAGAACATCAGGTACGTTTAGAGTGGTTTTGGGATTGGATCCGTGCTTTTTGGGGTTTTCTTTGGTTTTGGGGGTGATCCTGTTCTTGTTTGGGGTGTTTTTGACGTGTTTTGGGTTCTCCGTTGGGTTTCGTTGTGTTTTCCGTGGTCATCATGGTGGAAAAGTGTAAATTGTGGGTTTTGGAGAACATCAGGTAGGTTTATGAGGACTTTTGGGGCAGATTCATGGTATTTGGGGTTTTCTTCTGTTTTTTCTAGTGATCCAGTTGGTTTTCGGCGTGTTTTTGACGTGTTTTGTGGTCTCCGTTGGGTTTCGTTGGGTTTTCCGTGGTCATCATGGTGGAAAAGTGTAAATTGTGGGTTTTGGAGAACATCAGGTAGATTTAGGGTGTTTTTGTGGTGGATCTATGGTTTTGGGGGATTTTGTTCCAGTTTTGGGGTGATCGAATTCATTTTTGGTGTGTTTCTGACGTGTTTTGGGTTCTTCGTTGGGTTTCGTTGGGTTTTCCGTTGTCATCATGGTGGAAAAGTGTAAATTGTGGGTTTTGGAGAACATCAGGTAGGTTTAGGGGGACTTTTGGGGTGGATTCATGATATATGGGGTTTTCTTCTGGTTTTTTTTTTTTTTTTTTTTTTTTTGGGGGGGTGATCCAATTCATTTTGGGGGTGTTTTTGACGTGTTTTGGGGTCTCCATTGGGTTTCGTTGCGTTTTCCGTGGTCATCATGGTGGAAAAGGGTAAATTGTTGGTTTTGGAGAACATCAGGTAGGTTTAGGTTGGTTTTGGGATTGGATCTATGGTTTTGGGGGATTTTCTTTTATTTTTGGGGGTGATCCCGTTCTTTTTTGGGGTGTTTTTGACGTGTTTTGGGGTCTCTGTTGGTATTCCTTGGGTTTTATGTGGTCATGGTGGTGGAAAATTGTAAATTGTGGGTTTTGGAGAACTTCAGGTAGGTTTCGGGGAATTTTGGGGTGGATTCATGGTATTTGGTCTTTTCTTCTGTTTTTTTTTGGGGTGATCCTGTTCTTTTTTGGGGTGTTTATGACGTGTTTTGGGGTCTCCGTTGGGTTTTAGTTGGGTTCTTGTTGGTCATCATGGTGAAAAAGTGTAAATTGTGGCTTTTGGAGAACATCAGGTAGGTTTAGGCTGGTTTTGGGATTGGATCCGTGCTTTTTGGGGATTTTCTTCCAGTTTATGGGTGATCCCTTTATTTTTGGGGTGTTTTTGACGTGTTTTGGTGTCTCGTTTTGGGTTTTCGTTTGGTTCATGTTGGTCATCCTGGTGAAAAAGTGTAAATTGTGGCTTTTGGAGAACATCAGGTAGGTTTAGGGGGACTTTTGGTGTGGATCTATGGCTTTTGGGGTTTTCTTTCGTTTTTAGGGTTTATCGCGTTCTTGTTTTGGGTGTTTTTGACTTCTTTTGGGGTCTCCGTTGGGTTTCGTTGGGTTTTCCATGGTCATGGTGGTGGAAAATTGTAAATTGTGGGTTTTGGAGATCATCAGGTAGGTTTAGGGTGGTTTTGGGGTGGATCTATGATTTTGAAGGATTTTCTTCCAATTTTGGGGGTGATCCCTTCCTTTTTTTTTTTTTTTTTTTTTTTTTTTTTTTTTTTTTTGACGTGTTTTGTGGTCTCCGTTGGGTTTCGTTGGGTTTTCCATGGTCATCAATGTGGAAAAGTGTAAATTGTGGGTTTTGGAGAACTTCAGGTTGGTTTAGGGGGATTTTTGGTGTGGATCTATGGCTTTTGGGGTTTTCTTTCGTTGTTGGGGTTGAACCAGTTCTTTTTTGGGGTGTTTTTGACGTTTTTGGGGTCTCCGTTGGGTTTTGTTGGGTTCTCGTTGGTCGTTAAGCTAAATGGGAGTGGATTGTGGGTTTTGAAGAAGATCAGGTGAGTTTAGGGTGATTTGGGAGGGAAATGCATAGTTTTGTTTTTTTTTTTCTTCTGATCCAGTTCTTTTTTGGGGTGTTTTTGATGTGTTTTGGGGTCTCCGTTGGTTTTTGTTGGGTTCTTGTTGTTCATCATGGTGAAAACGGGTAAATTGTGGGTATTGGAGAACATCAGGTAGGTTTAGGGGGACTTTTGGGGTGGATCAACGGCTTTTAGGGTTTTCTTCCAGTTTTGGGGGTGATCCCGCTTTTTTTTGTGGTGTTTTTGATGTGTTTTGGGGTTTCCGTTGTGTTTTGTTGATTTCCTAATGTGTTTTAAGTTTGTTGGGAGTGGACTTTGGGATTTGGAGAACATCAGGTAGGTTTAGTGTGGTTTTGGGGTGGATCTATGTTTTTTTGGGGTTTTCTTTCTTTTTTAGGGGTTATCCTGTTCTTGTTTGGGGTGTTTTTGACTTGTTTTGGGGTCTCCATTGGGTTTTAGTTGGTCCTTAAGGGAAATGGGAGTGGATTGTGGGTTTTGAAGAAGATCAGGTGAGTTTAGGGTGGTTTTGCGGGGAAATTCATAGTTTTTGGTGTTTTTTCTTCTGATTCAGTTCTTTTTTGGGGTGTTTTTGACGTGTTTTGGGGTTTCCGTTGGGTTTCGTTGAGTTCCTAATGGGTTTTATGGTGGTTGGGAGTGGACATTTGGATTTGGAGAACATCAGGTACGTTTAGAGTGGTTTTGGGATTGGATCCGTGCTTTTTGGGGTTTTCTTTGGTTTTGGGGGTGATCCTGTTCTTGTTTGGGGTGTTTTTGACGTGTTTTGGGTTCTCCGTTGGGTTTCGTTGTGTTTTCCGTGGTCATCATGGTGGAAAAGTGTAAATTGTGGGTTTTGGAGAACATCAGGTAGGTTTATGAGGACTTTTGGGGCAGATTCATGGTATTTGGGGTTTTCTTCTGTTTTTTCTAGTGATCCAGTTGGTTTTCGGCGTGTTTTTGACGTGTTTTGTGGTCTCCATTGGGTTTCGTTGGGTTTTCCGTGGTCATCATGGTGGAAAAGTGTAAATTGTGGGTTTTGGAGAACATCAGGTAGATTTAGGGTGTTTTTGTGGTGGATCTATGGTTTTGGGGGATTTTGTTCCAGTTTTGGGGTGATCGAATTCATTTTTGGGGTGTTTCTGACGTGTTTTGGGTTCTTCGTTGGGTTTCGTTGGGTTTTCCGTTGTCATCATGGTGGAAAAGTGTAAATTGTGGGTTTTGGAGAACATCAGGTAGGTTTAGGGGGACTTTTGGGGTGGATTCATGATATATGGGGTTTTCTTCTGTTTTTTTTTTTTTTTTTTTTTTTTTGGGGGGGGGGTGATCCAATTCATTTTGGGGGTGTTTTTGACGTGTTTTGGGGTCTCCATTGGGTTTCGTTGCGTTTTCCGTGGTCATCATGGTGGAAAAGGGTAAATTGTTGGTTTTGGAGAACATCAGGTAGGTTTAGGTTGGTTTTGGGATTGGATCTATGGTTTTGGGGGATTTTCTTTTGTTTTTGGGGGTGATCCCGTTCTTTTTTGGGGTGTTTTTGACGTGTTTTGGGGTCTCCGTTGGTATTCCTTGGGTTTTATGTGGTCATGGTGGTGGAAAATTGTAAATTGTGGGTTTTGGAGAACTTCAGGTAGGTTTAGGGGAATTTTGGGGTGGATTCATGGTATTTGGTCTTTTCTTCTGTTTTTTTTTGGGGTGATCCTGTTCTTTTTTGGGGTGTTTATGACGTGTTTTGGGGTCTCCGTTGGGTTTTAGTTGGGTTCTTGTTGGTCATCATGGTGAAAAAGTGTAAATTGTGGCTTTTGGAGAACATCAGGTAGGTTTAGGGGGACTTTTGGGGCAGAGTCATGTTTTTTGGTGTTTTCTTCTGTTTCTTGGGGTGGTCCCGTTCTTTTTTGGGAAGTTTTTGAGGTGTTTGGGGGTCTCCGTTGGGTTTTGTTGTGTACTCGTTGGTCATCGTGGTGGAAAATGGTAAATTGTGGGTTTTGGAGAACATCAGGTAGGTTTAGGGTGGTTTTGGGATTGGATCCGTGCTTTTTGGGGATTTTCTTCCAGTTTATGGGTGATCCCTTTATTTTTGGGGTGTTTTTGACGTGTTTTGGTGTCTCGTTTTGGGTTTTCGTTTGGTTCATGTTGGTCATCCTGGTGAAAAAGTGTAAATTGTGGCTTTTGGAGAACATCAGGTAGGTTTAGGGGGACTTTTGGTGTGGATCTATGGCTTTTGGGGTTTTCTTTCGTTTTTAGGGTTTATCGCGTTCTTGTTTTGGGTGTTTTTGACTTCTTTTGGGGTCTCCGTTGGGTTTCGTTGGGTTTTCCATGGTCATGGTGGTGGAAAATTGTAAATTGTGGGTTTTGGAGATCATCAGGTAGGTTTAGGGTGGTTTTGGGGTGGATCTATGATTTTGAAGGATTTTCTTCCAATTTTGGGGGTGATCCCTTCCTTTTTTTTTTTTTTTTTTTTTTTTTTTTTTTTTTTTTGACGTGTTTTGTGGTCTCCGTTGGGTTTCGTTGGGTTTTCCATGGTCATCAATGTGGAAAAGTGTAAATTGTGGGTTTTGGAGAACTTCAGGTTGGTTTAGGGGGATTTTTGGTGTGGATCTATGGCTTTTGGGGTTTTCTTTCGTTGTTGGGGTTGAACCAGTTCTTTTTTGGGGTGTTTTTGACGTTTTTGGGGTCTCCGTTGGGTTTTGTTGAGTTCTCGTTGGTCGTTAAGCTAAATGGGAGTGGATTGTGGGTTTTGAAGAAGATCAGGTGAGTTTAGGGTGATTTGGGAGGGAAATGCATAGTTTTGTTTTTTTTTTCTTCTGATCCAGTTCTTTTTTGGGGTGTTTTTGATGTGTTTTGGGGTCTCCGTTGGTTTTTGTTGGGTTCTTGTTGTTCATCATGGTGAAAACGGGTAAATTGTGGGTATTGGAGAACATCAGGTAGGTTTAGGGGGACTTTTGGGGTGGATCAACGGCTTTTAGGGTTTTCTTCCAGTTTTGGGGGTGATCCCGCTTTTTTTTGTGGTGTTTTTGATGTGTTTTGGGGTTTCCGTTGTGTTTTGTTGATTTCCTAATGTGTTTTAAGTTTGTTGGGAGTGGACTTTGGGATTTGGAGAACATCATGTAGGTTTAGTGTGGTTTTGGGGTGGATCTATGTTTTTTTGGGGTTTTCTTTCTTTTTTAGGGGTTATCCTGTTCTTGTTTGGGGTGTTTTTGACTTGTTTTGGGGTCTCCGTTGGGTTTTAGTTGGTCCTTAAGGGAAATGGGAGTGGATTGTGGGTTTTGAAGAAGATCAGGTGAGTTTAGGGTGGTTTTGCGGGGAAATTCATAGTTTTTGGTGTTTTTTCTTCTGATTCAGTTCTTTTTTGGGGTGTTTTTGACGTGTTTTGGGGTTTCCGTTGGGTTTCGTTGAGTTCCTAATGGGTTTTATGGTGGTTGGGAGTGGACATTTGGATTTGGAGAACATCAGGTACGTTTAGAGTGGTTTTGGGATTGGATCCGTGCTTTTTGGGGTTTTCTTTGGTTTTGGGGGTGATCCTGTTCTTGTTTGGGGTGTTTTTGACGTGTTTTGGGTTCTCCGTTGGGTTTCGTTGTGTTTTCCGTGGTCATCATGGTGGAAAAGTGTAAATTGTGGGTTTTGGAGAACATCAGGTAGGTTTATGAGGACTTTTGGGGCAGATTCATGGTATTTGGGGTTTTCTTCTGTTTTTTCTAGTGATCCAGTTGGTTTTCGGCGTGTTTTTGACGTGTTTTGTGGTCTCCGTTGGGTTTCGTTGGGTTTTCCGTGGTCATCATGGTGGAAAAGTGTAAATTGTGGGTTTTGGAGAACATCAGGTAGGTTTATGAGGACTTTTGGGGCAGATTCATGGTATTTGGGGTTTTCTTCTGTTTTTTCTAGTGATCCAGTTGGTTTTCGGCGTGTTTTTGCCGTGTTTTGTGGTCTCCGTTGGGTTTCGTTGGGTTTTCCGTGGTCATCATGGTGGAAAAGTGTAAATTGTGGGTTTTGGAGAACATCAGGTAGATTTAGGGTGTTTTTGTGGTGGATCTATGGTTTTGGGGGATTTTGTTCCAGTTTTGGGGTGATCGAATTCATTTTTGGGGTGTTTCTGACGTGTTTTGGGTTCTTCGTTGGGTT